>NW_022436981.1:13657583-13744879 GCF_009761245.1 Sapajus apella | reverse complement strand
AAAATGTATATATAAATATATATAAATAATTTATGAAGAAGGAAGGAATAGATATCTATAAAGAATGAAGGATATCTATATGAAGAATAAATATATATACATATATAAAATTTATACATATATAGAATTATCTATATAAAGATTATATATAAATATATATAATTCTCTCTATATAAAGAGAATTATATGTATAAAGATTATATATCCATTTGAATATGTAAGGGCCTAAAGGAAAAACAACCACCTTGCTACTATCACACACATGCATTTTTTAAATGGTGAATATCACTGTCTCAGAAATGTCTATTTACATTCAGTAGTTTAGATTAGGATCTCAACAAAGTCCGCAATTACATGTAATCTATGTCTCTGAAGTTTCCTTACCCTTACCGTACCATTTATTTATTGAATAATTTTAGAATTTTTAGATTTTGCTGGGTTTGTCCTCTTGGTGTCATATAACACATTCTCGAATTTCTTGTATTTAGGTAGCTATGGAGACTTAAGTAGATTCAAGTTTAACTTTTTGCTGGCAAAAATAATTCACAGAAGAGGGTTATGTGCTCCTCCTACTATATCGTGTTTGGAGGAGTATATGTCTTATTCTACTTTAATGATGTTAAGGTAGATGAGTGGGTTCACAGGTAGTACAGCCTAATGCATCTGTCATAAATTTTTTCTCTCATAATCTTTCACCTAATAATATTAGCAGCCACTGGTAGTCCTTGCCTAGATTTATTATTTCATTAGGGGTTAAAAATGGGAATTTCTAATTCTACTATTCTTCTAGAATTTATTGTTTCCCCATCAATTGTTTTATTGCCTTGAAATATCATACATGTAGGAAAAGGATAAATGCTTTTTATTTTTATTTATGCCTATTTATTAGCAAACTTCAAAGGTGACCTATTGTGTTTTCTTGTATTTGTCATTGTAAGCTCATATATAGTTCAATCTATTTAAATTATTCTTTTAAAATGATGAAATTTTTCATCTTTAGTCAATGGAAGCCTTTCAAATTGGCTCTTGGGTCCCGTTAATCTAATCCCAGTAGCTTTTGAGAGTTTTCTTGTTTTCAGAATGCCAAGATATCTGTCTTTTGTCTCACATGTCCCAGATCTGGAATTTGCTATTTTTCCAAAGAACTTTGGTTCCTTTTAATGGAACATGATATTTAGAAACTGCAATTGGGGTGTTGGAGTTACTTATTGATGACTTTATTCATATCACTTGATGTCTCAAAAAGTGCTAATTTCCATTCATTTCCTTTCACCGACTTCTCTTTTGTCTATGCCATTTATTTTGAATTTATTATCCTATATTATTTAATGTTGGATATGCTAACAGTGTACTTTCTAAGTAGGCAAACCAGGCACATCCAGGACTAGAACTCTGATCACCTGACTTGCTATCCAGAATTCTTTTAGGTGTATCACTAATGAATTGGAAGGTTAGATAGTTAGAGAAAAGTTTTAACCTGAGTTAGAAATTTAAAGTTTTATTAGTTTTCATTTGGAAACTGATGTCTTTACTTTTCTGATATTTTATTGTCAAAATTAAAGCTACATGAACAAAAACAAGTAAGAAATAGGGCTAATCAATGTAAGAGGAATTTAGAGGTAGAGAAAAAGACTGCATTTAGCACAGTTAAAAATCACCAATAGAATCCTGTGCACTGTTTTTAGTGAATTTGCTGACACAGGCAAATAAAATACACTGTACACCATTTCTTGGATTGTACTGGTCTCATTATATAGATGTGCATATTCTTTTGTTGTTTGAATATTTAGAAGTCGCTGTGGCCAGATTTGGTTTTTAAACAATTCCTACAAACTCCAGACAAACAAGTTGCTGCAGTTCCCTCCTTCCTGTGTGGTTTTGATAGATATTATGTAATGTAGTGTACAACCCAATCAAGAAATCATTCACCCACTCTGCAGTGTGAAAACAAACTCTGAAACTAGCAGTTTAAATTAGATGGGGATGTGATAGTGGTTGAGAGATCATTTAGGTAGATACCACTGTAGACTAAGCGTGAAGTGAGAAAGGCATTATCAATGGGGTTAAATAAGGGGATGATAGAAGAGATGCTGGGAATAGAAAAAGATCTAATTAAACCAACATTTATTGAGGATCAGTGATTTGCCAAGTGCTGTTTGAGGCACTAATCATGCAGTGATGAAAGAGAAGGGCAAAGTGGTCCTCTTTATGAGTTATCCATTAAATATAGCGGAGATAAAGAAGATGGATGTGTGCTCTTGGGTTTTTAGTTTCAAAAATGGCTAGAAGCCAAGCTGTTACTAGAATGATGGGAAATGTTGTGATTTCTCCCATTTTCTCCAGAAAAACAATATACAATTTTATTAACTGATACCTCTATGACACATTTGTCCCTGCATTTTTGGTGGTATACTTTTTAGTTACCTTTTCACATGACTTTAAAAAATATAATTGTCTTTGGAAAGAGTAAAAGTTGAGTCTTGATCATCTAGATTGAAAGATAGTTTAGTCTTTGATCTATACCATCCTTGATTAAGGTTAATCAAAATGGCTGTTTTAGGGCATTGTCTTTGATCCTGAACTTTTTCAATTGGAAATGGCTTATTATTGTATTCTTGTATTTCAAGCAAGATATTCAAATAACATTAAATAATATACAGTAATTGAGGGTAGAGTAAACATTTTTATGAAACAAGATTAAAAATGAATGCTTTAGTTTCTCATTAATTTTTGGTAGACTAAAAATGTAACAGTTATATTAATAGTGGGTTGGCTGGCTGGGCGAGGTAGGTGGCTCCTGACGGTAATCCCAGTACTTTGGAAGGCCAAGGCAGGCGAATCACCTGAGGTTGGGAGTTGGAGACCAGCCTGACTAGCATGGAGAAACCCCATCTGTACTAAAAATACAAAATTAGCCTGGTGTGATGGCACATGCCTGTAACTTCAGCTACGGGAGGCTGAGGCCGGAGAATTGCTTGAACCCGGGAGGCAGAGGTTGCAGTGAGCTGAGATTGCGCCATTGCACTCCAGCTTGGGCAAGAAGAGCAAAACTCTGTCTCAGGAAAGAAAAAAAGAAAAGAAAGAAAATAGTGGGTTGGCTATAAGTCTATATGCTTCTTATTCAAGCATTTATTGTCATTTAAAAATTGAAATGTATTTTTGTCTTTAACTATGACAATAGCTTCTGTTTATTGAGAGCGCAATAATTGTCAGACCCCTTTCTTTGTGCTTTCCATACTTTAACTTATTTCTCATAGCCTTATGAGAAATTAATACATATAAACACACACACAAATGAATTCTTAAAGTTTTTTACAAGTTTGCCCCTATTTTGCCCTTCTATATTCTGTTCCATTGCAATTCGTACTTCCTCCTAGTACCTTAATGTCAGAATACAGAACACTGTAGATGTAGTATAAAAGAGCAGGGACCAGAATTTCAGTCTCCCCACCTTTTCCTGTTTTACAATTTAGTTCAGTGACAGAACCTTTAAATAAGTATGCGTGAGTGTCTCATGAGTGACTATGTTTAGTCTTTACTTTTATTTGAAGGTTTTATAAACGAGCATAATTACCAAATGTTGCGAGAGCGTCTTTCCGGACAGTCCCTCATTTTGAAAGGTTTTCTTACATTCCCGGAATGTAAGAGACAACAAGATGGAAGAGACATGAACTGCAGAAGAGGACATTAAAAGATCAGTTGCACTCTTGATTCTTAAAATGAAATAATTCTTACATTTTTATAGAGCGCTGTAGTTTTCAGCATGAGATGATCTACTTAATATGGAAAGGAGATCATGATGCACCCATGCTTAAAACACTTTAATAGACACACTTTGCATTTAGAAAAAACAATTCTTAACTAAATATACTGCTTGTGAATCATGCTACCTTACTTTAGTCGCTGTCATTCTTCCTTTTGCTCCCACATGCGTGATTCACCGACCTTTTTATTTCTGGAACAAACCAAACTTACTTTATCAATGGAATGGAAAGTTTGTCCCCAGATGCAATCACGTGTGGCTCCTTTATGTTGCTTAAGTGTCAGCTTGAGTGTTACCTTTTCATAGAGGTCTTCTTTGACTTCCAGATCTAATGGACCCCTTCCTCTCCTCCTGGCCCCAAGTGATACATTGCTGTTTTCATTATACACTTACCGGTATCTGAAATTATCTTAGGTATCTATTTAGTTTCCCGCACAAACTGCATGGAAGCAGATTCCTGATTTAGTTTTGTCACCTCTGAATTCCCAGTGCCTAAAAGAGTATCTGTCACATAGTAGGCACTTAGTAAATGTTTGTTGTTGAATTGATATAATGGAAAGGACTCTGAAGTCAGCAAACTTGATTTTTAAGTTTTGAGTCTGTTGATTCTGCGGACAGGCAGCAGGCAAACCATATGACCCAAGTAAGCCTTGTTCTCTCAACATATTTAAGATTAAGTAAACCAATGTTTTCTCAAAGCAGTTTTAAAAGTATAAATTTTAGTTATCACAGTAATCCTTTGATGGCAGATAATATGAATCATTGTTTTCATAGTTGAAAGGAAGATTACAGATTGCCAAGTTCACCTCTTTTTTTTCCTAAGAATTAGAAAACCACTAAGCAGGTTGTTCTTTAAGTTATAGTTAGCTAATGGCAGTGTTAACTCTATAACCTGGATTTCTTAATGTCTGTTTAGCCTGCTGTATATTTCATATTAACAGGTGAGCTCAGTTTAAATTCCTACTTTCTGGTAAATATAATTTCTTCTTTCTCTGTCACTCATTAAGAATGATTTATGTACGATTAAAAGGTTGATTTTTTAAAAAAACAGAATTCCATGTTTGAGAGGGTAGCATATATGTCAATATTCTTTACAGTCCAATTCAGTAGAAGTGAGGCAAGTAACTAAGGACTTTGTGCTGTTAAGGATGTAAACATCATTTAATGGATACCCTGAAGCTGTATTAGTTGCCATCACAAGCAGGCTTTCATCAGTTCTGGGTACAGGTTAGACCCAATATGCAGGTGAATTGCAGCCCTGTACCTCTGTCTCTGTGGTAGTATTTCTCACAAGGTTTTGTGGAAAGAGCTGGGAAGGGCAAGATTCAACGTCTCTGCCCAGGATCTCTGACTCCAAATATCATTCTAGTTCTTTTACGTCTGTAGAGCCACTTTCAGTTAACAAAAAAGAAAACAAAAAAGAAACTTGAGTTAACAAATGGTTTCTTGAGGGAAACCATTTTTTTTTCCATCTTAGTTCACTCCTGCCACCATAGTTATTCCAAATTGCTGTCAAAACAAATTTTAAGCATACATATTCTAAAGCTTTTGGAAACATAGAAATTAGGCAAAGTGTCTGATGACCCTCTTTAGTTTCTTACTGTGAAGGAAGATGACCTATGATATAGTATTTCCAAATGACATGTGAAATAGACCTGAAAGCATGGCCTCTACTCTCCCTTTCACTTTTTGTTTCTTAATGTAAGACTTTTTGTTTACTTAGTATAGTATGCCATTCATTGGTCTGCAGATTGTACTGCAGGCCCTGTTGGCTTGTATTCTTTTTCTTTTTTTCTCATTTAATTATCTATGTGAGGCTAAACAGTTTTACCCTAGCTTTTTGAAGTATGACTGACAAATAAAAATTGTATATATTTTAGGTCAATAACATGATGTGATATAAGTATATAGCATGAAATGATGACTACAATCAAGCTAACTAGCATATCAATTACTTCACTTGGGTATGTTTTTTTTTTTTTTTTTTTTTTTTGTGGTAAGACAACTTGAGCTCTATTTTCTCAGCAAATTTCAAGTATAAAATAAATTATGAACTGTAGTTACCATGCTGTACATCAGGTTTTCACAACATATTTATCATATATCTCAGTTTGTACCCTTGGACCAATATGTCCTCTCTTCCCGGTCCCCAGCCTGTGTTAATCAACATTCTACTCTGTTTCTGAGTTTGACTTTTATTTTTTAGATTTCAACGTACACATGTGAACAAGTCATTCAGTATTTGTCTTTCTGAGTATGGCTTATTTCACTTAGCTCCCTGTCGTCCAGCTTTATCCATGTTTTTGCAAATGGTAGGATTTCCTTTTTGTGTAAGTTTTAACAGTATTCTCTTGTGTGTGAGAGTGTGTGTATATGTACACACACCCCAGTTTCTTTATTCGTTCTTCAGTTGATGAAGTTAGGTTGTTTTCATATCTTGGTTATTGTAAGTAATGCTGCATTGAATATAGGACCGCAGATACCTCTTTGAGACAGTGATTTTAATTCCCTTGGAAATATATCCAGTAGTAGGATTGGTAGTTCCTATGGTCATTCTAATGCTGCAATGAATATGGAACTGCAGATACCTCTTTGAGATAGTGATTTTATTTCCTTTGGAAACATATCCAGTAGTAGAATGACTGGTCGATATAGTAGTTTTATTTTTAATTTTTTGAGGACCAAAATTGCTCAATTTTGAGCAGTTGAGCATTTTTTTTTTTCATAATTGCTGGACCAATTTAAAGTTCCATCAATAGCGTTACAAGTGTTTCCTTTTCTTTAGTCTTCACCAACACTTGCTATAATTTGACTTTTTGATAATGGTCGTGCTGACAAGTGTGAGGTGGTGTCATTTTGATCTGAATTTCCCTGATAACTAGTGATATGGTGATGTTGAACATCTTATATACCCGTTGACCATTTGTATGTCTTCTTTGGAAAATTGTCTATTCACATCCTTTGCCCATTCTTTAATCAGTTTTTAAAAATTTGCTCTTGTGTTGTATGGGTTTCTTACATGTTTTAGATACTAATTCTTTATTAGATATATGTTTTGCAAATATTTTCTTCCGTTCTGCAGATTGCCTTTTTATTTCATTAGTTGTTTTCTTTGCTGTGCATAAACTTATTAATTTGATATAGCCCCACTTGTTTATTTTTGTCTTTGTTGTCAAATCCAAAAGGTCATTGCCAAGACCAGTGTTATTAAGCTTTTATCCTGTGTTATTTTCTAGGAGTTTTGTGATTTCAGGTCTTTTGTTTGTCTTTAATCCATTTTGAGTTAATTTTTACATATGCTGTAAGGGTCTAGTTTCATTCTTTTCCACATGGATGTCTAGTTTTCCCAGTTTTATTGAAGAGACTATCCTTTTCCTGTTGTGTATTCTTGACATCTTGTGGAAAATTAGTAACCATATATGTTTGGACTTATTTCTTGGCTCTATAATCTTTTCCAGTGGTTTGTGCCTCTGTTTTTATGCCAGTGCCCTATTGTTTTAATTATTACAGCTTTGTAATGTAACTTGAAATCAGGAAGTGTGATGCCTTCAGCTTTGTTCTTCTTGTTCTAGATTGCTTTAGATATGTGGGTTTTCTTGTGGTTACATACAAATTTTAGGACTTAATTTTTCTATTTTTGTAAAAAATGCCATTGGGATCTTGATAATGATTGAACTGAATCTATGGATCCCTTTGGGTGGTATAGATATTTTAATTATATTAATTCCTCCAATTCATGAATAAGATATCTTTCCATTCATCAGAGTGAAGAATTGTAACTGTGACTTCTTCAATTTCTTTCATCAACGTTTTAAAGTTTTCAGTGTACAGATATTTCACCTTCTTGGTTAAATTTATTCTGAGCATTTTATTCCATGTGATGCCATTGTAAATTACATTGCTTTCTTAATTTGTTTTAGGATTGTTCGTTATTAATACATAGAAATGGCAACTGATTTTTATATGTTGATTTTGTATTCTACAACTTTATTGAATTTATTCGTTTTAATACTTTCTTGGTAAAGTCTTAAAGGTTTTTAATTAATTTATTTACTTTTATATGGAGTCTCACTCTGTCACCAGGCTGGAGCACAGTGGCACAACCTTGGCTCACTGCAACCTCTGCCTCCTGGGTTCAAGCAATTCTCCTGCCTAAACCTCTTGGATACCTGGAGCTATAGGAGTGTGCCGCCATGTCCAGCTAATTTTTGTTTTTGATTTTGTTTTAGTAGAGATAGCATTTCTCCATGTTGGCCAGGATGGTCTCAATCTCTCAACCTCATGATCTGCCTGCCTTGACCTCCCAAAGTGCTGAGATTACAGGCATGCACCATTGCGCCTGGCTGTATAAAAGGTCTTTTATAATAAGATTATGTCACATGCTAATAGAGGCAATTTTACTTCTTCCTTTCCAATTTGGGTGCCTTTGTTTTTTTTTTTTTCTTGGCTAATTGGTCTGGCTAGGACTTCCAATACTATGTTGTAGAGAAGTAGTGAGACTGGGCGTCCTTGTTTGTTCCTGATCTTAGAGGAAAAGCTTTCAGCTTTTAACCATTAGTATAATATTAGCTGTTTATTTGTCATATATGGCTTTTTTTTTTAAGGTTGAATTTCATTTGTTCCATGCCTAATTTGTCGGGTTTTTAAAATTATAAAATGATGGTGAATTTTGTCAGTGCTTTTTTTTTTTTCATATATTTAGATGACAGTATGATTTTATTCTTTGTTTTTAATGTGGTATATCATGTTTATTGATTTACTTATGTTGGACCATCCTTGCATCTCAGGGATAAAATCCCACTAGGTCATGTATATGACACTTTGAATGTACTGTTGGATTTAGTTTACTATTAGTTTATTGAGATATTTTACATCTGTGTTCATCAGGGATATTGGCCTGTGATTTTTTTTTTTTTGTAGTGTCCTTGTCTGGCTTTGGTATCAAGGTAAAGCCAGCCTCATAAAATGAGTTTAAAGTATGTTCTTTTCTTTATTTTTTGGAAGAGTTTGGGGAGAATTGTCATTAATTCTCCTTTAAATGTCTAATCGAATTCATTATGAAGCTAGCTGATCCTGGATCTTTCTTTGTTGGGAGGTTTTGGTTACTAATTTAATCTCTTTACTAGTTATAGGTCTGTTAGGATTTTGTATTTCATCATCATTCAGTTTTGGTAAGTTTTAAGTTTCTAGAAATTTATTTATGTACGCAGTTAGCATATGATTTTTATAGTAGTCTCATAATTTTTTGTATCTCTGAAGTATCTTTATAATGGCTGCTCTTTAATTTATAATTTTATTTGTTCAAGTTATCGCTCTTGTTTTCTTAGTTTTCTAAGTGAACTGCACTAGATATTAAAATACCCTTGGTTCATGCTACTGGGGTCACAATTCTTCCCCTCTTTACCTCCTCCACCATGTTTGTTTCACAAAGAGAAACTGGGGTTGAAATTCTTTTTTTTTTTTAAATTTTTTTTTAATTGTAATTAGGTTCTGGGTTACATATGCAGATCATGCAGGATTGTTGCATAGATACATACATGGCAAGGTGGTTTGCCGCCTTCATCCCCCCATTACCTATATCTGGTATTTCTCCCCTCATTATCCCTCCCTACTCTCCCCATCCCCACTGACCCTCCTGTAGCCTGCCCCCTACCTGACTGCAGTGTGTGATACTCCCCTCCCTGTGTCCATGTGTTCTAATTGTTCAACACCCACCTACAAGTGATAACATACAGTGTTTGGTTCAAATTCTTAAAACCAGGGAGATACTATTCTTTATACTGTAGAAATTTCAACATTATTTTTACTTTTGAGAGAAGAACAACAAAGACAAAAATGTTTAGTACCTAAATACTCAAAGTGTGGTCTCTGGACTAGCAGAATCAGCATCACCTGGGAGCTTACTAGAAGTTGTTTTAGTAAGTTTTCTATTGCTTGTAAGAAATACTCAGAACTGCATAATTTATAAAGAAAAAACTTATTTCTTATAATTATGGAGGCTTAGAAGTCCAAAGTCAAGAGGCCACATCTGGCGAGGCCTCCATGCTTGTGGGGACTCTCTGCAGAGTCCCAAGGCTACAGAGGGTATCACATCGTAAGGGGGCTAAGCATGCTAGCTGAAGTCTCTTTTCCTTTTTTCATGAAGCCACCAGTCTCATTCCTATGCTAGTCCATTAACTTATTAATTTATTAATCCGCTAATCTGTGAATGGCTTAATCCATTCAAAAGGGCAGAGCCATCATGACCCAATAACCTCTTGAAAGCCCTACCTCTCAATACTGCTGCATTAAGGATTAAGTTTTAACAAGAACTTTGGAGGGGACAAATGTTCAAACCATAGCCAAAATGAAGACACTTCATCTACAAACTAAGGCTACGGAATCAGAATCTACATTTTAATAAGATCTCGAAGTGATTTTTATACACCTTAACATTTGAGAAATGAGAATGCTAAAGGTCACCTGATCACTCTGAGTATGAAGGTTTTATACTATTCTATTTGGGGTTGCTAATTTACTTCTCCACCAAGGGAATGGAGATTTTTTTTTTTCTTATTGATCATTTTGCATTGCCCCATACTAGAATTTATAAAACTTTGGTGTATGTTAGCATATGAGGAGATTCATTTGGTGGCTCAAGTCTGTAATCCCAGCACTTTGGGAGGCTGAGGCGGGTGGATCACGAGGTCAAGAGATCGAGACCATCCTGGTCATCATGGTGAAACCTCGTCTCTACTAAAAATACAAAACATTATCTGGGCATGGAGGTGCGTGCCTGTAATCCCAGCTACTCAGGAGGTTGAGGCAGGAGAATTGCCTGAACCCAGCAGGCGAAGGTTGTGGTGAGCCGAGATCGCGCCATTGCACTCTAGCCTGGGTAACAAGAGCGAAACTCCGTCTCAAAAAAGAAAAAGAATAGTTTGTCCCTTCCCCTACAATCTGAAGCTACTGGCTTAGGGTTAGGGCATCCACATGTTTAACACACACTTCATTCAACTAATTGTTAAAACTTGATAAACCTAACTTCATAAGCAGTGTACAGAAACATATGTATAATGAAATATTTATGAAACACAGTTTTAATGATTAACACGGTAATATGCATTTCGTTTCTGTATCTTCTACTTTAATGATTGTCAATTTAAATTATAATAACATTAAGGAATTAACTTTATTCCAAGAAATCTGAATGAATTACATATACATAGAAATACTGAGATGTTTCTGGTAAAGGAGCTTAATAACATAATTTTGAGACTTTGTGGAAGAAAGAGGTGAGTTTTTTATTTTAATTTTTTATTTTTTGGAGATGGAGTCTCACTCTGTCGCCTCAGGCCGGAGTGCAGTGGTGTGATCTCAGTTCACTACAACCTCCACCTCCAGGGTTCAAGAAATTCTCTGCCTCAGCCTCCTGAATAGCTGGAGTTACAGTTGCTCACCACCACACCTGGCTAATTTTTCTATTTTTAGTAAAGACTGAGTTTTACCATTTTAGCCGGACTGCTCTTGAACTCCTGACCTTGTGATCTACCTGCCTTGGCCTCCCAAAGTCTGGGATTACAAGTGTGAGCCACCACACCCAGCCTGGTGAAAATTTATTAGTACATGTTGTTATTATAAAACAGCACATCCTGGTGATGGCTCTTCATAAATGCTTCTCAATGACATTTTTTGGAACTTTATAAGTCTTTATGCAGAGGGTCTGGCTTACTTTGGAAATTGACAATGATAGATTGATTTTTTTCATTGAAGTATAATTTATATATAATAAATTAATATGATAAAATAATACATTTATAATTTATACATAATAAATTATACAGATGTAATGCATCTGGTTTAATTGCCTTAGACAAGTTGATATACCTGAATACTGACTTTGCAAATGTAGACTATTTCTGTTACCCAGGAAGTTTACTTGTGCTACTTTTAGGCAAAAGTTTTCTGATTTTTAACACCATACATTAGTTTTGCCTGTTTTGGGGCTTCATATAACTAGAAACGTACTACATGTATTCTTTTGTGTCTGGCTTCTTTTATTAAATACAATGTATTTTAGATTTATTTGTGTTGTTTCCTATAATAGTTCATGATTTTTTGATTGCTGAGTGGTATTTCATTGTATGAATATATCCCACAACTTGTATATTTATTCTCCTGTTGATAGCATTTGCTTATTTTTAGTTTGGAATGATTATGAGTAAAACTACTATAAACATTGCTAAAGTCTTTTGCTGTGGACACACAATTTCATTTAGGCTACACACCTAGCAGAAAAATCGTTGGCCATAGTTTAACTTTATAAGAAACTGTACCTAACAGTTCTCTAAAGTGATTACATCCATTTTCAATCTCACCAACAATGTATGAACTCCAGTTTCTTCACTTATACTTGTAAACATTTCATATTACCGTCTTTTAATTTTAGCTATTTTTGTAGGTGTGAAATCATATCTTATTATGGTTTTACTGTGCATTTCTCTGATGACGAGTGATGATGAGTACATTTCATGTGGTTATTGGCCATTTCTGTGTCTTTTTTGTAATGTGTCTGTTGAAGAGCTTTTCCTTATTTAAAAAATTGTGTTGTTTTTCTTTCTATTATCTATGTTTTCTGATATGCGTCATTTGTCAGAAATATTCAATGTGAACATTGGCTTGCATTCTTAAATGGTGTCTTTTAAGGAATGGAAACGTTTAATTTTGATGAAATCTCATGCACCCATTTTAAAACTGCTAATGGTTTTTGTGTCCTAAGAAATATTTGCCTTAATCCTAAAGTTGTGAAGATATTCTCTTATGTTTTTCTATTAGAAGACTTACAGTTTTAGCTTTTACATTTAGATCTATGTTCAATTTAATTTTCTTAGTGAAATGAGGTAGGAGTCAAGGTTCATTTTATTACATGTGTTTATCCAGGTGATTCAGCAGTGTTTGTTGAAAAGACTTCCCTGGCCAGGTGCAATGGCTCATGCCTATAATCCCAGCATTTTGGGAGCCCCAGGCAGGTGAATCACCTGAGGTCAGGAGTTCGAGAACAGGCTGGCCAACATGATGAAACCCTGTCTCTACTAAAAATACAAAAATTACCTAGCCGTGATGGCCGGCACCTGTAATCCCAGGTACTTGGGAGGCTGAGGCAGGAGAATCGCTTGAACCCAAGAAGCAGAGATTGCAGTTAGCAGAAATCATGCCATTGCATTCCAGCCTGGGTGACAGAGTGAGACTTTGTCTCAAAAACAAAAAACAAAAAACAACTCCCCCCCCAAAATCCTTTCCTTTCCTATCCAACTTCTTTGATGTTTTTGTTGAAAATCAATTGACCATATAAGTGTGGGTCTGTTACCAAAACTCTATTGTGTTCTGTTCAATGCCTATCTTTATGTCAATACAGTGCCACGCTTTCTTGATTTCTGTAGCTTCTAGTAAGTTGCTATGGTTTGCATGTTTGCCCCCTCTGAAACTCATGTTGAAAGTTAATCTCCAGTGTAAAGGTACTAGGAGGTGGGGCCTTTAGGAGGTGATTGGGTCATGAAGGTTCTGTTCTCATGGATAGATACATAATTTTCATGGGTTAATTGATTAATAGATTAATGGGTTACCCTGAGAGTGAGTTAGTTATCAGGAAAGTAGTTCTGCTATAAAAAGCCAGGTAGGTTCTCTCTCCTGAGCCCCCTCATCATGTGGTACCCTGCACCACAATGAGACTCTGCAGAAAACCCCTCTGCATGTTATAAGGCCCTCACCACATGTTGCCCTTAGACCTTGGACTTTCCAGCCTTCAAAACTATAAGAAATAAATATATTTTCTTTATAAATTACTCTACCTCAGGTATTCAGTTATAACAACAGAAAGCAGACTGACATAAGTCAGTATCCAATAATGTCAATTCTCCAACTTTCTTATTAAGAGTGTTCTTTCTCAAAATTGTTCCAATTCAAAATAATTTGCATTTTAGATAAATTTTAGAATATTTGTTAATTTTAAAAATCTGAGATTTAAATTGGGATTTTGTTGAATCTATAGACCAGTTTGGGAAGGATGGATATGTTAATAATATGCTTTTAATTCTTAATATGGATCTCTCCATTTATTTGGCTTCTTTAATTTTGCAATGTTTCAGTACAGAGGTCTTTCCATATTTCATTAGCTTTATTTCTACATTTATAATACTTTTGATACTATTGAAAATGGTATTAAATTCTTTTCCCAATTAAAACCATTAATCTTGTGTCTTATGATCTTGCTAAATTCACTTTGTTCTATTGTTTTTGTAGATTCCACTTTCTATATAGATTATTATGTTTTCAATAAATAATGACAGTTTTATTTTTTCATTTACTTGTTTTCTTTCTTATTTGTGCACATGGCAGTAGCTAGAACTCCTTGTACATTTTTTAATAGAAGTGGTGTGAGAATGTATCCTTAGCTGCTTACTGATTTGAGAAGCAGAGAATTTAGTATTTCACAACTCAATGTTATGTTATATGTAGATTTTTTTATAGGCAGCATTTACATTCATATGTTAAGTTCTACTCTTAGTTTGCTGAACATTTCATTATGTGAGTTAAATTTTATTAAGAACTTTTAATGCATAAATTGAGATATTCATGTGATTTTTTTTTTCCTAGTCTCTCACTGTAGTATGTTATATAAGTTGAATTTTGAGTGTTAAACCAATCTTGCATTTCTCTAATAAATCTCACATGATCATGATATTTTAAAATATATTGCTAGATTTGATTAGCTAATATTTTATTACAGATTTTTATATCCTTGTTCATAAAGGATAATGAATTATAATTTTCTTACTTTGTAATATCTTTGTCTAGTTCTTTTTTGGGGGGGCTATGTTGGCCTCATAATAAAAATTAGGAAGAATTCACTTCTCCCTTATTTGAATTTAATTCTACTAAAGTCAATAGTTTCATTTTTTTTCTGACTGTTTTGCAGAAATTATTCAGAGAAATTACTGATGAAGTTATCTGGACCAGGAGTTTTCTTTGTGGAAATGTTTTTGATTAATAATTTAACTTCTTTAGTAAATAATTGGACCAATTTTAATAAATAGCATTTTTCAAAGACTTTGTTCATTTCTCCTGTCCACTTATCCTTTTAATGTTTGTAGGATCTGTAGTGGTGCTTACTATTTCAATACTTACATTGGCAAATATTTATATTTTCTCTGTTGTTTCTTGATTATAATTACTGAGACATATCAGTGTACCTGTTTGTCCAAAGAATTATTTCAAAGGTTTTTACTTTTTGGGTTTAATTTATTGCACTTTTTCTAGCTTCTTAATGTGGAATTAATTTTTAATGTGTTTTTATTTTTTAATCTGTGCTTTTAAAGTTAAAATTTCTAAGTGCTGCTTTATCTGCATCACAAAATATTTGATTTAAAACATTATTGTTCAGTTTGAAATGTTTAAAAACTCCTCCTTTGACTTTTTAAAACTTGTGGATTATTTAGAAGTATGTTGCTTAATCCAGGGGAAGAATAAATAGCAGCTGAGCTGAGTCTGAGGCAGCACAGCAGCGCATCCACAGGCAGACAAGGGACAGACTATCTCAAGTGGCACATTGACCTATTAAAAAAAGCCTCACACAGGGGAAATAACCCAAACTTTAACAGAAAGGACATCCACTCAGAGTTCCCATCTGAAATTACCAACTTCAGAGATCAATGGTAGATAAATCCACGAAGATGGGAAGAAACCAGCGCAGACAGGATGAATCATCAAAGTCCAGATGCCTTTCCTCCCCCCGAGGGATCATAACTCCTCACCAGCAAGGGAACAAAACAGGACGAAGAATGAATTTGAGGAACTGACAGAAGCAGGCTTCAGAAGGTGGGTAATAACAAACTTCTCTGAGCTAAAAGATTGTGTTCTAATCCAATGCAAAGAAACTAAGAACCTTGAAAAAAGTTAGATGAAATGCTAACTAGAATAACCAGCCTAGAGAAGAACATAAACAACTTGATGGAGCTGAAACACCCAGCACAAGAACTTCGCAAGGCATACACAAGTTTCAGTAGCTGAATTGATCCAGCAGAAGAAAGGATATCAGAGATTGAAGATCAACTCAATGAAATAAAATGATCAATAAAATAGACCACCAGCCAGACTAATAAAAAAGAAAGGAGAGAAGAATAGAATAGATGCAATAAAAATGATGAAGGCAAGATCACCACTGATTCTGCAGAAAGACAAACTACCATCAGAGATTACTACAAACAGCTCTATATGCATAAACGAGTAAATCTGGGAGAAATGGATAAATTCCTGGACAGTTGCATACTCCCATGACTAAACCAGGAAGAGACTGAAACCCTGAATATACCAATAATAAAGTCTGAAGTCAAGGTAGCAATTAATAGCCTACCACCCAAAAAAAGTCCAGGTCCAGACAGGTTCACAGCTGAATTTTACCAGACATACAAAGAGAAGCTGGTACCATTCCTTTTGAAACTATTCCAAACAATACAAAAGGAGGGAATCCTCTCTAACTCATTTAATGAGATCAACATCATCCTGATACCAAAACCTACAGAGACACAACTAAAAAAGAAAACTTCAGGACAATATCCATGATGAACATCAATGCAAAAATCTTCAATAAAATACTGGCAAACTGAATGCAACAGCACATCAAACGCTTATCCATCGTGATCAAGTAGGTTTCATCCTGGGGATACAAGGCTGGTTCGACATACACAAGTCTATTATCTGTCACATGAACAGAACCAAAGACAAAAACCACGTGATTATCTCAATAGATGCAGAAGAGGCCTTCGACAAAATTTAACAACTCCTCATACTGAAAACTCTCAATAAACTAGGTATTGATGGAACATATCTCAAAATAATAAACGTTATTTATGACAAACCCACAGCAAATATCATACTGAATGGGCAAAAACTGGAAGCATTCCCTTAAAAATCTGGCAATAGACAAGGATGCCCTCTCTTACTACTCCTATTCAATATAGTATTGGAAGTTCTAGACAGAGAAATTAGGCCAGAAAAAGAAATAAAGCATATTCAGTTAGGAAAAGAGGAAGTCAAATTATCTCTATTTGTAGATGACATTATTGTATATTTAGAAGACCTCATCATCTCAGCCCAAAACCTACTTAAGCTGATAAGCAACTTCAGCAAAGTCTCAGGATACAAAATCAATGTGTAGAAATCACAAGCATTCCTATACACTAACAACAGACAAACAGAGAGCCAAATCATGAGTGAATTACCATTCACAATTGCTACAAAGAGAATAAGATACCTAGGAATACAAATAACAAAGGATGTAAAGGACTTCTTCAAGGAGAACTACAAACCACTGCTCAATGAAATAAGAGAGGACACAAACAGATAGAGAAACATTCCATGTTCATGGTTAGGAAGAATCAACATTGTGAAAATGGCCATACTGCTCAAAGAAATTTACAGATTCAATGCTATCCCCATCGAGCTACCACTGACCTTCTTCACAGAACTGGTAAAAACCACTTTAAACTTCATATGGAACCAAAAGAGAGCCCGCATAGCCAAGTGAATTCTAAGCAAAAAGAACAAAGCTGGAGGCATCGTGCTACCTGACTTCAAACTATACTACAAGGGTACAGTAATCAAAACCACATGGTACTGGTACCAAACAGAGATATAGACCAACGGAACAGAACAGAGGCCTTAGAAGCAACACCACACATCTACAACCATCTGATCTTTGACAAACTGAACAAAAGCAATGGGGAAAGGATTCCCTGTTTAATAAATGGTGTTGGGAAAACTGGCTGGCCATGTGTAGGAAGCTGATACTGGACCCCTTCTTTACACCTTATACAAAAATTAACTCCAGATGGATTAAAGATTTAAACATAAGAGCTAACACCATAAAAACCCTAGAAGTACACCTAGACAACACCATTCAGGACATAGGCATAGGCAAGGATTTCATGACTGAAATGCCAAAAGCAATGGCAACAAAAGTTAAATAGACAAATGGGATCTAATTAAACTTAAGAGTTTCTGGGTACCTGGATAGGAAGAGGGATATACTTTCTCTAGACTGTTCTATACTGTTTACAACTTTCTATGTACTACTTGTGTACTCTGTATATTTAGTTAAGGCTCACCAGAAGGAATTGCTGAATGAAGGAATGCTTTCTGTGTGGCAGAGACTCCTCAAATTTCCAGTCTGTCACACCAGCTTTGAGTGATTTTTGACGTGGTATGGCAAATTCCTTCTCATCAGTATTTCCTTTCTTCCAGAGATTAAAGCAGTTGTGAATCACTTCTATATGATAAACTTTAATAACTTCTGGAATTTCGTTCTTTTATGTTTCTTTAAATTATTTCATTTCTGCTGGGCTTAAAAAGCATATGAATTTGTAGTTTTTTCTGGTATGTACTCATTGTTGTAAGTAACAATCTCTTGTAACTGTCCACATTCTAAACAGAAATGAAGTCCTTGGACTGATTTTAGATAGTGTATTAAAATTATGTAACTGGGTGTTTATGAATTAAATAAAACAAGTCTTAATGTTTATGATTACATCTTATTTTAAAAATCAAATCCTATCAGCTAAATACTCTGAGTGTTCCTTAAATATTTAAAAGAAAAATGTTTGGTAATATTCAGATATTACAAAGAATGTGATAAGGTTTACAGACTATGCTCAAAGGGTAAATTCTAGTAAATATTTGCAAAAAGCTCAAATTTTAGAAAATGTGTATACTTTTCTGAAGACAATTGTGAATTAAGATTTACCACGGTCTTTAGCCCTTATTTATTGTCCTCTTGCGGTAATATATTTAAAATTTTGCTATTTTAAACACATTTAAGTTAATTCTTATAGTCACAAAATTTGTTGTACTTCAATTGGGTCTTGTAATTTCAAAATGTAAATGTATAATGGCCGGGTGTTGACTTTAATTAATATATTTAACTTGCTTTTTTTCCCCCTAGGAATCCTAAAACCAAAATATTAGAACGAAAACAGAAACATGGCTCACTATATTACATTTGTCTGCACGGTTATGGTCCTGCTTCTTCAGAATTCTGTGTTAGCTGAAGATGGGGAAATAAGATCAAGTAAGAACTATGAGCATTGTCCTTTTTTATTATACACAAATTAATCTGAAAATTAAACTAGGGGAGTTCAAGTAACGGTTTTAATGATTTCGTTCTTACTATCTTTGATTCTGTAACTCCCTAAAATAAATGAATTGCTATTACTCATTAACTGAGAAGAAAAGCTTCCCTCAGAGATAATTTTGAGATGACTCTATGGCAATAGTTTATTCAATTAACACAACGAGCTTTGGAACAAACAGCCTGGTATTGAGTCCGTGTTCAGCCACTTTTGAGCTGCATGATAGAAAGATAAAGAAAGCCTTGTAGATTGGTTATCAGGATGGAATGAGATAATGCATGTGAATGGCTTAGCACAGTACATCTCAGTGAATGTTATTATTGCTTTTGGGAAAGTCTGTGTAAAGAGATAAAGAGCTATATTAACTATAGTTCTTTTACCCAGCCTATCATTTACAGATAACAAATTTTTAAAAAAAGTTTGCTTATATTCACATTTTAAAACTTATAAATACCCTGCTGTAAATTAACTATGGTGTCTATAGAAGTTAAATGAGATAGTTTGACAATTTGATTCAACTTGGCTTAAAATGTATTACTACAATAATATTTAAAGCTTGCATAACACTTTTATAGTTTAATTCATGCAAGCACTCTATAATGTGGATACCCTTTCCTTTGTTTTTTTCTTGGGTGGGAAAAGGGATTTTAAAAAGTTAAGGGGCTTGCTTACCTAGTATCATACAGCTTGTGAGGGCAGTAACTAGTATTTGAACTATGTTTTTGCTCTTTATTCCCGTTCCTTTTCTATTATGTCATTCATCTCTCTATGGAAGAGGTTTCTTAGGACGGATATTATGTCTAGGGCTTATAAATGGCATCATTTGCTTGTGTGCCCATGCTCTTGACTAACTTTAAAGTTATGAAATATATGCTCTGTGGCTCTGTGACAGGGAGAAGGGTAGGAAGGGCCAAGAATAACCTAAGAGTGAAAACCGCTGGATCAGGTGGCTCACAAACACTACCAGCTTCAGACAACAATGAGTCTCAGTATTTAGGAAGGGCCAACATTGAAAAGCTCTGCAAACACAACTTTTCTGTCCTTTGTCTCCCCGAAATGGTTATAAAAGCATAACCGTTTAATCCTAGTCCACCTGGCTTCCAAAAATAACAGAAAAATTGCATTCCCTTGGGTTAGCAAATTTGCCTCTGGGCAGAACTCCATTTCTGCTATCCCTGCCTTGACCTCTGGCAGTGGCTGCCTTGGCAGAGGTTGCTGGAATTGTGTCCCTTACACCCTTCTGAGCATACTACCACCTGCAGTAGAGCGTCTTAGGAATAATGTCATAATCACAGATATATTTTTGAGACAAATCCATATTTTGGCAATTCTATTTATTTTTGGAACCTCTTGACTATTATACATATTTACCTCTTGTGTTAGTGTTTATTTTTGCTAGAATGTGATGAGTGAGTTAAGATGACCATAAGATTGGGATCACTTCTTGTGAGCCTTGTCAACATCCCAAATATGTAAACAGCCATAGATAAAGGAAGGGAAAAGGGAAAACAATGGACTTATTCTTAAGGAGATGCAAAATACTAAGAATAATAATTGTCACTAAATAATTTTTCTTTAGTATTATCCTTTGCAATTATGATATCATACTTGCAAATGCATGCAGAAAATAAATAACTTTATTATAACTTTAAATTGGTTCTCTGATCACTACATAGGGGGAAATAGGGGAGGGACAGCAGGGGTTGAGGAGTCAGGGAGAGATAGCATGGGGAGAAATGCCAGATATAGGTAATGGGGAGGAGGTAGGCAGCAAATCACACTGCCATGTGTATACCTATGCAACAATCTTGCATGTTCTTCACATGTACCCCAAAAGCTAAAATGCAAAAAAGAAAAAAATATGAATAAAAGCATAAGACTTACAGCTTACTGTCATCTACCTTCATTCTGAACATCTTAGGGGATATGTGACTTCCCCTGTGATAAATGCACACATGCTGAATGTAAAACAAAGCATGAATATAAAATTATCTCATTATCATATGGGCTATAAAGAATAGGTATTGTTGCTGCTTTGAGGACAGAAGTTAGAGCGTGAGAAGGCAAATATAGCTGTTCTAATGGTATTCTGTTAGCCATTCCAAATTATTGGAATTACCTCAACAAACCAGTTTATCTTTTAGTCTGTGTTTGTCTCCCAGCTCGGGGCCTTTGCAGTTGCTCTTCCCTTTTATTAGAATATCGTCCTCTTCACCTAACTAATGCTCTTGTTTCAGATCCCTGATTGCCTGCCAGCTTTCCCATAAAACCTTTCCTGACCTTCCACAGTTATGCTGCCACCCACTCCTAAATGTTCTCATAGTATTTTGCACTTTTCCTAACCAGTCTCTTTTTTGTGTTACCATACTTTGAGCTATTTGAGATATCTTATATATATTTGAACCCAATACATAGTGTGATGTCAGGCACAGAGTAGGTATTCAGTATAAATAAACTGAATGAATGAAATAGGATTAGAGACATGATATGTGTACTGTAAAAAAGAGTTAAGACTTTTTTTTTTTCTTTCTACAACTGCTTATAACTTGTTGAAATTAACTTGCACCAAAGATAGTCTTTTTTTCCCCAAAAGGTCCCTAGGATGTGCTGACCACAAACGTGTTTCCTGGTATCTTAAAATGAGAATCTCTGTTTCTACTAGGCAAGGAATAGCTTTATACCTTTGACCATAGATTTTTAGTACAAGCTGATGTTCTGACCACATCATTCACTGAATATGAGACATCAGACCCTTAGAAACCCATCTTGGATATAATGCAAAAGTTGATTCATTTGGCGATCTTGGTTCACATAACATTTATCAACTATTAATATATTGAAGATGAAATTTTATTGGCTAGCTAAGTCCTGAAGTTGGTAACAAATTCATTTTTAATGTTTTTCTCCCTATTGATTGGCTTATATTTTTGTAAGTATTTCAGGTTAGCCTTAAACTAAACATATTTCATTGATAATTTAAGCAATGATATTAGTGTATAGCTGAAACTCATATGTTTAAAATCTCCCTCTTTTGTGCTTTTTATGTAAAAGATGTGTTACAATGGTTTTCTTTTGTGCTTAGGTTGTCGTACTGCTCCGACAGATTTAGTTTTCATCTTAGATGGCTCTTATAGTGTTGGCCCAGAAAACTTTGAAATAGTGAAAAAGTGGCTCATCAATATCACAAGAAACTTCGACATTGGACCGAAATTTATTCAAGTTGGGGTGGTTCAATATAGTGACTACCCTGTGCTGGAGATTCCTCTTGGAAGCTATGATTCAGGAGAACATCTGATGGCAGCAGTGGAATCCATACTCTACTTAGGAGGAAACACAAAAACGGGGAAGGCTATCCAGTTTGCCCTTGATTACCTTTTTGCCAAGTCCTCACGATTTCTGACTAAGATAGCAGTGGTACTTACGGATGGCAAATCCCAAGATGAAGTCAAGGATGCAGCTGAAGCAGCAAGAGATAGTAAGATAACATTATTTGCCATTGGTGTTGGTTCAGAAACAGAAGATGCAGAACTTAGAGCTATTGCCAACAAGCCTTCGTCAACTTATGTGTTTTATGTGGAAGACTATATTGCAATATCCAAAATAAGGGAAGTGATGAAGCAAAAACTTTGTGAAGGTAAGTCTTAAAATACCTTAATATAATTTGGAAACAATTAATAATTGTGTTTTTTACATTTTGATATAATCTGTTCATTAACACTGGTGTAGATCAGTATATTTAATGTCAATTACCTGTAATGTTATAAATGTTATACTGTGAGCATGATTTTTTGTGTTATAGGTATTTAGGATAAATTTTGGTTTTTAGAAATGATTTAAAAATCTATGTATGGAAAATACAATATTTTGTAACTTTATTGCTTTTTTTGTCCTTTCAATTATAATGTGTCTGTTGTAGAGATTGTAGAAAAAAGGCACAAAAAATAAAAAAAGTGTAAATCACACATAATCATATTGCCTGTTAATGAGCTTTTCTGTACTTTACCTTCTAGTTTTTCTCCTTTTTTTCCCCAGTGTATTTTAAGTTTATCCTTCTGCTTATATCAAGATACTATTGTATATATAATTTCATTTTTTATTTTTGTATTATTATAAACTCTTGTGTATAAAATTTTTATACTCTAGTCAGGATAGCAGACAATTTTCTGTTGTAATTTATTTTAAAATTTTTCTGTTTTTATAAGTTTAATTTCTAAGTTTTGCTAATATAAATGACAATGAATATTCTTACATGTAATTCTGAACTAGAATTTCATTATTTCTTCAGAAAAAAGCTTCAAATTACTGACATTTTTAAAGAGGAAAAATATTAAAATTGCACTAAAAATTAACTTTTCTTTCACAGAATATTTGAAAATAACAGTTTATCAATTATGTTTATATCATTTCGTAAAATCTAACTTCATGTTCATTATAACTGCATGGCATTGGAAGGTCCCAATTTTGGTAATATTCATATAAAGTGAATATTACCTTTCTAAGTATATGGTAAATGAAATGCCTATAATATTAAAAAATAAAAGTTACAAAAATTTTCTAGTTTGCCTACAGAAACTCAAAAAGTGGGTTGCTTCACATTTGACAAAAAAATTCTATGTGTTTATTGGTTAGGAAACAAATTATATCATTAATTCCTCTGTTTTCTTCGTGTTTGCTTGTGGGATATGGTAGAGAAAAACATTATTAAATGTTCATATTTAAGAAACTATAAAAAATTAAATGTCGTCTTCCATGAACTTAAAATAAAAGTATTATAATAAGAGTACATATAACCACCACAGTACTTCTTTTTATGAATCTCTAGTAGTAATACTATGTTGAGTTTTATCATCCTGAACAGGCCAATGGGACTTATATCTTTAATATGTGGTCATATTAGTTAGAATTCTTTGATTTTAAAGCCAGGTATATTTCATGCTTAAAACAGATTTTTCCTGGAGACATTTTACTTATTCATTTTTATCTTTAAATATAAATGTAACTGATAAGATGTTTGTTCAATGTTTGCTTCAGAGGCTTTTTCTGTAGATATGTATTTTGGTAAATGCATTCTATTTTAATGATTCTGCACATGAAAGAGTAGGTGTGCTTAAAAGAGTTTAAAATTCTTTTAGCTAAACTGTCATCTATAAACACAATGAAAATTGAAATCTTGCCAAGTATATTTCCATCCACATTCAAAAAGATGTAAATAATTTCTGTGTCTAATTAGTTCTCATATCTGCTGCACAGTAGTCATCTTTTAAAATGTCGCTTTTGAAATTTCACTTCTGGAATTTATACAGGTATTCTTCACTTGACTTTTTATACTGTTTTAGAGTATGATTAATGCACTAAACTAAAACATTGCTACATCACAACAGCCACAAACCATGTGATCTGTATTTCAATCATTTGACAAATTCACATACTTTTTCTTTGACATACACTTAACTTCTACTTTGAAGTGTTTAACATGTAGGATGACTATTTCCTAATACTGTTTTTATACTCTGCTGTGGTTGACTTACAATGAACAGAATACTTAAATAATATTTATCACAGTTTATTTCATCTTTATGGACCCATTATTTTTCTGGAAGAGTTGTCTCTAATACTTTCTTTTCTCTGAGGGTGATGGTTCCTTCATCTGTGTAACAGTCTGCTTCTCCTCCTCCTCCTCCTCCTCCCCTCCCCCCTTTTTCTCTTCGTTCTCCTCCTCCTCCTTTCTTGTTACTTCTTCTTTTTCTTTTTCTCTTCTTCCTCCTTCCTTCTCCTTCCTCCTTACTTCTTCATCTTTCTAACCCCCACCACCACCATGTAAAACACATAACATGAAACCAAGTCTCCTAATAAAATTTTAAGTGTATGGTATTGTGAATTATAAGCACAGTGTTTTACAGCATAACTTTGGAAATTATTCATCTTGCTTGACTGAGATCTGCCTCCCTCCTTGCTTCCCTCCCTCCCTCCCTCCCTCCCTCCCTTCCTTTCTTCCTTTCTGTCTTTATCCCTCTCTCCCTCCTTTCCTTCCTCTTTCTGGTTTTTTTTTTTTTTTTTTTTTTTTTTTTTTTTGGTAATGGCTATCCTATCATGTATGAGATAACATTTCATTGTAATATTGCTTTGCATTTCTCTGATGATTAGTGATGTTGGACATTTTTTCATATACCTGTTGGTCATTTGTATGTCATTTTTGAAAGGTTTTTTCAAGTCCTTTGTCCATTCCTTAATCAGTTTTTTTTGTTGTTGCTGAGTTGGAGTTTATTATTTATTTTGGATATTAACCCCTTATTAAATATATGGTTTACAAATATTTTATCCCATTTCGTAGATTGCTTCTTTACAGTGTTGTTTTTATTTCCTTTGCTGCACAGAAGCTTTTTAGTTTGCTATAATCCCAGTTGTCTGTTTTTGCTTTTTTTGTTGCCTGTGCTTTCAGAATAAATCCAAGAAATCATTACCAGATTGATGTTATGAAGCTTTTCCCTAGTTTTTGTTTTAGAAATTTTATAGTTTCAGGTCTTATGTTTAAGAATTTATTTATTTTTTTATTTTGCGTGTGTGCGTGTGTGTGTGTGTGTGTGTGTGTGTGTGTGTGTGGTGTAAAATAAGGGTCCACTGTTATTCTTTTGCATGTGGATATCCGGTTTTTTCAGCACCATTGCTTGAAGAGACTATTTTTTTCCCATCAGGCAGTCATACTACCCTTGTCAAAGATAATTTCACTGATAACATGCAAGAGTGTGTTCTAGACTCTCTATTCTGCTCCATTTGTCTATATGTTTGTTTTTATGTCATTACGATACTGTGTTCATTACTATAACTTTGAAATATATTTTGAAATCAGGAAGTGTGAAGTCTCCAGCTTTGTTTCCCAAGATTGTTTTGAGTGTTTGAGGTCTTTTGAGATTTCATATGAATTTTACAAATGCCGTGTCTACTTCTGTACAGAATGTCATTGGGATTTTTATAGGAATTGCATTGAATCTGTAGATTGTGTTAGACAGTGTGGACTTTTAAAATAATGTTTTCTACCAGTCTATGAACACAAGCTATATTTCCATTTATTTCTTCTTCAATTTTTTTCATCAGTGTTGTACAGTTTTCAGTGTACAGGTGTTTTGATTCTTTGGTTAAGTTTATTTATAAGTATTTTATTATTTTTATGCTTTGTAAATGGGATTATTTTCTTAATTTTTTAAATTGCTACTGTGTAGAAATACTACTTATTTTTGTAGGTCGAATTTGTATCTTGCAACTTTGCTTAATTGCTAGCCATTTAATTGCTAATAATTGCTAACCATATTTTTTGGCTTGGAATCTTATGTAGAATCATTAGGGTTTTTTACATTTATAATTGTGTTATCTGTGAACAGAGATAATTTTATTTCTTTGTTATTCGAATGCCTTTATTTCTTTTACGTGTCTAATTCCTCTGGCTGGTACAGTGTTGAATAGAAGTGGTGAAATTAGACACCTTTGTCTTGTTCCTCATCTTAGAGGAAAAGCTTTTAACATTTTACCATTGAGTGTGATGTTAGCTGTGAACGTTTCAAATATGGTCTTTACTATGTTAAAGTAGTTTCCTTCTATTCCTTGCTTGTTGAGTACATTTATCACAACATAGTTCTGACTTTTGTTAATTTTTTTCTGCTTCCATTGAGATATTAATGTTATTTATTTATTTTTATTTTAACTTTTTAAAATTATTATACTTTAAGTTCTGGGATACATATGCAGAACATGCAGGATTGTTACATAGGTATACACATGCTATGGTGGCTTGCTGAACCCATCAACCTGTCATGTACATTACATATTTCTCCTAATGCTCTCTCTTTCCTAGCCCCCCACTCCCTGACAGGCCCCAGTTTGTGATGTTTCTATCCTCGTGTCCATGTGTTCTTATTCTTCAACTCCCACTTATGAGTGAGAACATGTGTTAAGTTTTCTGTTCTTGTGTTAGTTTGTTGAGAATGATGGTTTCCAGATTCATCCATGTCCCTGCATAGGATATGAACTCATCCTTTTCTGTGGCTGCATAGTATTCCATGGTACATATGTGCCACATTTTCTTTATCCAGTCTATCATTGATGGGCATTTGGGTTGGTTCCAAGTCTTTGTTATTGTGAACAGTGCTGCAATAAACGTGTATGTGTGTCTTTATAGTAGAATAATTTATAATGCTTTTGGTAGATACCCAGTAATGGGATTGCTGAGTCAAATGGTATTTCTGGTTCTAGATCCTTGAGGAATTGCCACACTGTCTTACACAATTGAACTAATTTATCCTCCCACCAACAGTGTAAAAGCATTCCTGTTTCTCCACATCCTCTCCAGAATTTGTTGTTTGCGAACTTTTTAACGATCGCCACTCTAACCGGCTTGAGATGGTATCTCATTGTGGTTTTGATTTGCATTTCTTCTAAACCAGTGATGATGAGCATTTTTCCATATACTTGTTGGTCACATAAATGTCTTCTTTTGAGAAACATCTGTTTATATCCTTTGCCAATTTTTGATGGGGTTGTTTTTTTTCTTGTAAATGTGTTTAAGTTCTTTGTAGGTGCTGGATATTGGACCTTTGTCAAATGAATAAATGGCAAAAATTTTCTTCCATTCTGTAGGTTGCTTGTTCACTCTGATGATAGTTTCTTTTGCTGTGCAGAAGCTCTTTATTTTAATTAGATCCCATTTGTCTATTTTGGCTTCTGTTGCCCTTTCTTTTGGTGTTTTACTCATGAAGTCTTTGCCCATGCCCTTGTTTTGAATGGTATTGCATAGGTTTTCTTCTAGGGTTTTATAGTTTTAGGTCTTAAGTTTAAGTCTTTAATCCATCTTGAGTTAATTTTTGTATAAGTTGTAAAGAATGGGTCGAGTTTCAGTCTTCTGCATATGGCTAGTCAGTTTTCCCAATGTCATTTATTAAATAGAGAATCCTTTTCCCATTGCTTGTTTTTATCAGATTTGTCAAAGATCAGATTGTTGTAGATGTGTGGTGTTATCTGTGAGACCTCTATTCTGTTCCATTGGTCTATATATGTGTTTTTATACCACTACCATGCTGTTTTAGTTACAGTTGCCTTGTGGTATAGTTTGAAGTCAGGTAGTGTGATGCTTCCAGCTTTTTTTTTTTTTTTTTTTTTTGCTTAGGAATGTCTTGACTATACAGGCTTTCTTTGGTTCCATAAAAAATTCAAAGTAGTTTTTTTAATTCTGTGAAGAAAGGCAGTGGTAGCTTGATGGGAATAACATTGAATCTATAGATTACTTTGGGAGTATGATCATTTTTATGATATTGATTCTTCCTATCCATGAGCATGGAATGCTTTTCCATTTGTTTTTGTCCTCTGTTATTTCCTTCAAGAGGTCCTTCACATCCCTGATAAGTTGTGTTCCTAGGTATTTTATTCTCTTTGTAGCAATTGTAAACGGGAGTTCACTCATGATTTGGCTGTCTGTTTGTCTGTTGTTGGTGCATAGGAATGCTTATGATTTTTGCACATTAATTTTGTATCCTGAGACTTTGCTGAAGTTGCTTATTAGCTTAAGGAAATTCTGGGCTGAGATGATGGGGTTTTCTAAATATACAGTCATGTCATCTGCAAACAGAGACAATTTGACTTCCTTTTTTCTTATTGGAATACTCTTTATTTCTTTCACTTGCCTGATTGCCCTGGCCAGAACTTCCAATACTGTGTTGAATAAGAGTGGTGAGAGAGAGCATCTTTGTCGTGCCAGCTTTCAAAGGGAATATTTCCAGTTTTTGCCCATTCAGTGTGATATTGGCTGAGGGTTTGTCATAAATAGCTCCTGTTATTTTGAGATACATTCCATCAATACCTACTTTATTTAGAGGTTTTAGCATGAAGGGGTGTTGAATTTTATTCAAGGTCTTTATTGCATCTATTGAGATAATCATGTGGTTTTTGTCATTGGTTCTGTTTATGTGATAGATTATGTTGATTGATTTGCATATGTTGAACCAGCCTTGTATCCCAGGATGAAGCTGACTTGATGGTGGTGGATAAGCTTTTTTATTTGCTGGTGGATTTGATTTGCCAGTATTTTATTGAGGACTTTTGCATTGATGTTCATCAGGGTTATTGGCCTGAAATTTTCCTTTTTGTGTGTGTCTCTGTCAGATTTTGGTATCTGGATGATGCTGGCCTTATAAAACGAGTTAGGGAGGAGTCCCTCTTTTTCTGTTGTTTGAAATAGTTTCAGAATGAATGGTACCAGGTCCTCTTTGTGCCTCTGGTAGAATTTGGCTATGAAGCCACCTGGTCCTGGGCTTTTTTTGGTTGATAGGCTATTAATTACTGCTTCAATTTCAGAACTTGTTATTGGTCTACTCAGGGATTCAACTGCTTCCTGGTTTAGAATTGAGAGGGTGTATTAGTCTAGGAATTTATCCATTTCTTCTTGCTTTTCTAGTATATTTGCGTAGAGGTGTTTATAGTATTATCTGATGGTAGGTTGTATTTCTATGGGATCAGTGGTGATATCCCCTTTACCATTTTTTATTGTGCCTCTTTGATTTTTCTCTCTTTTCTTCTTTATTAGTCTGGCTATCAGTCTATCTATTTTGTTGATCTTTTTCAAAAAACCAGCTCCTGGATTCATTGATATTTTTTGAAGGATTTTTCATGTCTCTATCTCCTTCAGTTCTGCTCTGATCTTAGTTATTTATTGTCTTCTGCTAGCTTTTGAATTTGTTTGCTCTTGCTTCTCTATCCTTTGATTTGTGATATTAGGGTGTTGATTTCAGATCTTTTCCACTTTCTCTTGTGGGCATTTAGTGCTATAAATTTCCCTCTAAACACTGCTTTAGCTATGTCCCAGAGATTCTGGTACATTGTGTCTTTGTTCTCATTGTTTTCAAATAACTTTACTTATCTCTGCCTTAATTTTGTTATTTATTTATTCAGTAGTCTTCCAGGAGCAGGTTTTTCAGTTTCTATGTACTTGTGTGGCTTTGAGTGAGTTTCTGAATCTTCAGTTATAATCTGATTGCACTGTGGTCTGAGAGAGTGTTTGTTATGATTTCTATTCTTACACATTTGCTGAGGAGTGTTTTACTTCCAATTATGTGATCAATTTTACAATAAGTGCAATGTAGTGCTAAAAAGCATGTATATTCTGTTGTTTTGGGGTGGAGAGTTCTGTAGATGTTTATTAGGTCCACTTGGTTCAGAGCTGAGTTCAAGTCCTGAATATCCTTGTTAATTTTCTGTCTTGTTGATCTGTCTAATATTGACAGTGAGTTGTTAAAGTCTCCCACTATTATTGTTTGGGAGTCTAAGCATTTTTGTAGGTGTCTAAGAGCTTGCTTTATGAATCTGGGTGCTCCTGTATTGGGTGCATAAATATTTAGGATAGCCCTTCTTGTTGTATCTTGTTGCATTGATCCCTTTATTACTATGTAATGCCTCTTTTTTTTTTTTTGCTTTCCATTTGCTTGGCAAATCTTCCTTCATCTTCTTATTTTGAGCCTATTTGTGTCTTTGAATGTGAGATGGGTCTTCTGAATACAGCAGCCTGATAGGTCTTGATTCTATCCAATTTGCCGGTCTATGTCTTTTAATTGGGGCATTTAGCCCATTTACATTTAAGGTTAATATTGTTATGTGTGAGTTTGATCCTGTTCTTATGATGCTTGCTGTTTATTTTGCATGTTAGTTGATGCAGTTTCTTCATAATGTCAGTGGTCTTTACAAGCTGGTGTGTTTTTGCAGTGGCTGTTACTGGTTGTTCCTTTCCATGTTTGGTGCTTCCTTCAGGAGCTCTGGTAAGGCAGACCTAGTGGTGGTGACAAAATCTCTCAGCATTTGCTTCTCATTCACTTATGAAGCTTAGTTTGGCTGGATGTGAAATTCTGGGTTAAAAATTATTTTTTATAGGAATGTTGAATATTGGACCCCACTCTCTTCTGGCCTGTAGGGTTTCTGCAGAGAGATCCGTTGTTATTCTGCTAGGCTTCCCTTCATGGGTAACCCGACCTCTCTCTCTGGCTACCCTTAACATTTTTTCCTTCATTTTAATCTTGGTGAATCTGAGGATTATGTGTCTTGGGGTTACTCTTCTCATGGAGTATTTTAGTGGTGTTCTCTGTATTTCCTGAATTTGAATGTTGGCCTATCTTGCTAGGCTGGGGAAGTTCTCCTGGATAATATTCCGAAGTGCATTTTCCAGCTTGGTTCCGTTCTCCCCGTCACTTTCAGGTACAACAATTAAATGTAGGTTTGGTCTCTTCACATAGTCCCGTATTTGTTGGAGGCTTTGTTCGTTCCTTTTTATTCTTTTTCTCTAATCTTGTCTTCACATTTTATTTCATTAAGTTGATCTTCAATCTCTGTTATCCTTTCTTCTGCTTGATCAATCTGGCTATTGATACTTCTGTATGCTTCCTGAAGTTCTGCTGTGTTTTCAGCTCCATCATGTCATTTATGTTTTTCTCTAAACTAGTTATTCTAGTTGTTAATTGAACTAATCTTTTTTAAAGGTTTTAGCTTCCTTGCATTGGGTTAGAACATGCTTTTTTAGCTGGAATGAGTTTGTTATTACCCACCTTCTGAAGCCTACTTCTGTCAATGCATCAAACTCATTTTCTGTCCAGTTTTGTTCCCTTGCTGGTGAGGAGTTGTGATGCTTTGGAGAAGAGTCATTCTGGTTTTTGGAATTTTTCAGCCTTTTTGCACTGGTTTTCGCTCATCTTTGTGGATTTATCTACCTTTGATATTTGATATTGGTGACCTTCATATGGGGTTTTTGTGTTGACGTGCTTTTTGTTGATCTTGATGATATTCTATTTGTTAGTTTTTCTTCTAACAGTCAGGCCCCTTTGTTGCACGTCTGCTGGAGTTTGCTGGAAGTCCACTCCAGATCCTGTTTTCCTGGGTAACCCCAGCGGAGGCTGAGAACAGCAAAGATTGCTGCCTGTTTCTTTCTATAGAAGCTTCATTCCAGAGGAGCACCCACCAGATGCCAGCTAGAGCTCTCCTGTATGAGGTGTCTGTTGACCCCTTCTGGAAGCTGTCTCCCAGTCAGGAGGCATGGGGGTCAGGGACCCACTTCAGGAGGCAGTCTGTCCCTTAGCAGAGCTCAAGCACTGTGCTGGGAGATCTGCTGCTCTCTTCAGAGCCAGCAGGCAGAAATATTTAAGTCTGCTGAAGCCACACCCACAGTCACCCCTACCCCCAGATGCTCTGTCCCAGGGAGATGGGAGTTTTATCTATAAGCCCCTGACTGGGGCTGCTGCCTTTCTTTTGGAGATGCCCTGCCCATTGAGAAGGAATCTAGAGAGGCAGTCTGGCTACAGTGGCTTTGCCAAGCTGTGGTGGGTTTTGCCCAATTAGAACTTCCTGGTGGTTTTGTTTACATTGTGATGGGAAAACCGCCTACTCAAGCCTCAGTAATGGTGGATGCCCTTCACGCCACCAAACTCGAGTGTCCCACATCACCTTAAGACTGCTGTACTGGGAGTGAGAATTGCAAGCCAGTGGATCTTAGCTTGTTGGGTTCCAAGAGGGTGGGATCTGCCGAGCCACATCTCTTGGCTCTCTGACTTTAGCCACCTTTCCAGGGGAGTTAATTGTTCTATCTTGTTGGCATTCCAGGTGCCACCGTGGTATGAACAAAAACCTCCTGCAGCTAGCTCAATGTCTGCCCAAACAGCCATCCAGTTTTGTGCTTGAAACCCAGGGCCCTGGTGGCACAGGCACAGGAGGGAATCTCCTGGTCTGCGGGTTGTAAAGACCATGGGAAAAGCATAGTATCTGGGCCAGAGTGCACCATTCTGCATGGCAAGTCCCTCAGGGCTTCCCTTGGCTAGGGGAGGGAGTTCCCCAACACCTTGTGCTTCCCAGTTGAGGCAATGCCACACCCTGCTTTGGCTCCCCCTCCTGCTTCAGCTCCCTTCCATGGACTGTACCCACTGTCTAACCAGTGCCAATGAGATTAGCCAGGTACCTCAGTTAGAAATGAGGAAATTACCCGCCTTCTGCGTTGTTCTCGCTGGGAGCTGCAGACTGGAGCTGTTCCTATTCGACCGTCTTGCCAGCCTCCCTGATTGATCATGTTATTTTTATCCTTTGTTCTATCATGGCACGTTTATTGATTTTATATGTCAAACTCTTTCATACCAGGATAATTCCCATTTGGTCATGGTGCGTGATGTTTTTGATTTGCTGTGAAATTCAATATGTTAGTATTTTGTTGAGGATATTTACATCTATATTCATCAGGGATATCAACTTGTTTTATTTTATTATGGTATCTTTTTTTGGCTTTGATATCAGGTTAACACTGGCCTTATAAAAAGAGTTTAGAGGTGTTCACTCCTCTTCAGTTTTTTGAAAGAGCTTAAGAGAGTTAGATATTAATTCTTCTTTATATGTTTGGTAGAATTCACCACTAAAGCCACCCGGTACTGGGCTTTTTTGGGGGGGTGTTTTGATTGCTGATTTAATCTCCTTTAATCTCTAGTTATAGGTCTGTTCAGACATTTTGTTTATTCATGTTTCAGATTTGTTAGGTTATATGTTCTAGGAATTTACTCATTTCATCTAGGTTATCAGTTTGTTGATATATAGTTTATATTAGTCAGTAAAATCTTTTTTATTTCTGTGGCATAAATTGTAATATCTCTTCTTTCACTTCTTGTTTTAAGTCTTCTCTCTTTTTACTTAATCTAGTTAAAGGTTTGTTAATTTTGTGGATCTTTGCAAAAAAGCAACTCTTAGCTTTGTTGATTTCTATTTTCTATTTTATTTATTTCTGCTTAAATCTAAATTATTTTTTTTCCTTCTGCTAACTTTGGACTTAGTTTGTCTTTCTTTGTATAGGTCTTTGAGGTGTAAAGTTGTTTATTTCAGGTCCTTCTTCTTTTTCAATGTAGGCATTTATTGCTATAAACGTCTCTCTTAGTGCTGTTTCCCTGCATGTCATAAATTTTGGATGTTGTGTTTTTGTTTGTCACCGGGTATTTTCTAACTTTGTCTCTGATTTCTTCTTTGACCTAATGGTTGTTCAATAGTGTGTTATTAAATTTGTACATATTTATGAATTTTTCAATTTTTCTCCTGTTATTAATTTTTAGTTTTATTCCATTGTGGTTAGAAAACCTACTGGTATGATTTCAGACTTCTTAAGACATGTTTTGTGGTTTAACATGTGGTCTGTCCTGGAGAATGTTTCATGTGCAATTGAAAGGAATGTGTATTCTGCTGCTGTTGGGTGGAATATTCTATATGTGTCTGCTAGGTTCATTTGGTCTATAGTATTGTTCAACTTTTCTGTTTCCTTTTTGATCTTCTGTTTGAATGTTCTAATCACTATTGAAATCCTCTACTAATATTGTGTTTGTCTATTACTCCCTTCAGTTTTGTAAATGTCTACTTCATATTTTTGTGGGCATGATGTTGGTTGGCTGCATATATGATCATAATTATATCTTCCTGGTGAATTAACCCTTTTATCACAATAGGATATCTTTCTTTGTCTCTTGTTATAGTTTTGTACTGTGTAATATAAGTATAGACATATCTGATGTCTTTTGGCCACCATTTAGATGGAGTATCTTTTTTCATTTTTTCAGTTACAGCCTATATATATCTTTACATTTAAAGTGAGTCCTTTTCTTCTCCTCTCCCCTCTCCTCTCCTCCTCTCCCCTCCCTCCCTTCCCCTCTCCTGTCCTCTCCTCTCTTCTCCTCTCCTTTTTTCTTTTCTGGGACAGGGTCTTATTTTGTTGCTCAGGCTGGAGTGCAGTAGCATGATCATAGCTCACTGCAGCTTCAACCTCCCACATTCAGTCATTCTTCCCACCTCAGCTTCCTGAGTACCTGTGACTACAAGTACATGCTATCATGCCTGGATAATTTTGTTGTTTTTTGCTTGCTTTTGTTTTTGTATTTGTAGAGATGGGATTTTGGTATGTTGCCCAGTATAGTCTTTCATAGACAGTATATATTTAGTATTTGGTATAGTCTTTCATAGACAGTATATATTTAGATCTGTAGCTCCAATCCGTTCAGCCTTTCTATGTACTTTGATTAAAAAGTATAACAACTTAAATTTAAGGTAATTACAGATAAGGAAAAACTATTGACATTTTGGTAATGATTTTCTGTCTTTCCTGTAGCTTTTTGTCCATCTTTTTTCTTTGAATGTCTTCCTTTGTGTTTTATTGCTTCTTTTTGTGTTGATGTCCTTTATCATTTTATTTATCTTCCATAGCTATTTTCTTTGAGGTTACCATAGGTATTACATAAAACATCATGTAATTATGATCATTTATTTTAAGTTGGTATAAAGTTAAATTACATATAAATACTCTATACTTTACTGCCTCTCCTTACTGATGCCACAAATTGCATCTTTTTATAATTTGTATCTGTTAACCTATTTTTAAAGTTATGGTTTTTAAAAGTGCTTTTGTCTTTTAACTTTTACATCAGAATTAAAAGTCATGTATGTATCACTATTAAAATATTATAATATTCTGTGTCTGTCTATATATTTACTTTTATCAGAAAAATTTATACTATCTCATACTTTTATGTTGCTGTTTAGTGTACTTTTGTTTGATCTTGAATGACTTCTTAAGAATTCCTTATAAGGCAGGTCTGATGGTGATGAACTTTCTCAGCTTGTGTTTATCTAGAAAAGTCTTTATTTCTCCTTCATTTTTGAAGAACAGTTTTGCCAGACATAGCGTTGTTGGTTAGCAGGTTGTTTTTTTCTTTCAGCCCTTTGAATATGTCATCCTGCTCCTGGCATGCAATGCTTCTACTGAGAAATCTGCTAGTAGACTTATCAAGGTTCCCTTGTATATAACAAGTCTCTTTTTTTTCTTGCTGCTTTCAAACTGTTATTTCTGGCTTTAACTTTTGACAATTGGATTATAATATGTTTCAGTGTGGATTTCTTTGGGTTCAGCTTAGCATATATTAGGCTTCTTGAATTTCAGTGTCCATATCATTTTCTAAATTTGGGAAGTTGTTGGCCTCATTTATTTAAATAAGCTTTTGGTCCCCTTTTGGCTCTGTTCTTTTCTTTTTTTGGAACTCCCAAAATGCATATATTGGTGTGCTTGATGGTGTTGCATAAATCTCTTAGGCTTTCTTCATTTTTTTCTCATTTCTTTTTGTTTCTCTGACTGGATAATTTCAAATGACTAATTATTGAGTTTGCTGATTCTTTTCTCTCTGCTTGTTAAAGGCTGCTATTCAACATCTTTAGTAAATTTTTTCATTTATTATATCCGGCTAAAGTATATCATACTTATTACTTAAATAGCTGACTATGTAATGCTGATGATTATTCTAAGGAAAATATTCTCTATAAGTATGATTAATATGTAGTTAATTCTAGATGAGATAATGTGTTAATTTAAAGAACTTTCATGAATAGATAGGACCCAGGTTAAGTTTTTTTCCAGTGAGATTGACCAATGATATTTGAGCTGTAGAATTATAAGCTGCTTGAACTGAAAAGAAAATCAAGAATAGAAAAGACTTTTTACTCCTTAAATTCTAAGAATGCAAGAAAAAAATCTTAATGTTCATCTTTGAATTCAGTAAATTAAGAGCATTATCCAGGGTTGTATGACTAGTTAATAGGAAATCCTGGATGAGAATCATGAATCCTGTTCCATTGTGTTCCTGTTCCATAAGTATTAGATCGTCTCATATTGCCTGTTGTCTCAATTTGTTGCTAAAGACAATACATTAACAAAATATTTATCTTATATTTTTGTTTTACCTTTATTCCCCATTTTTTAGGGAAAAAAGAATATTAAGATTTCACTGTCAAATGTGTAAAATACTTCTACATTTTCTCAGAAAATGTATTCATATACATTTATATACTATATATTTGTATACATATGTAGATTTTATAATTCTAGTTATAGAATATTATGTTGTCTAATATTTCTCCCTTGCTTTTTCTTTTTTTGTTTGGGTAGTCCATGATTAATCAACTTTTATTGCCTTTGCTTCATAGAATCTGTCTGTCCAACACGAATTCCAGTGGCAGCTCGTGATGAGAAGGGATTTGATATTCTTTTAGGTTTAGATGTAAAGAAAAAGGTTAAGAAAAGAATACAGCTTTCACCAACAAAGATAAAAGGATATGAAGTAACATCAAAAGTTGATTTATCAGAACCCACAAGGTATATGTTGACATAACTCTTTTGGGGGGATATGCCTATGGACATGTCAAGAATTCTTTAAGCTTACACATGCTCTTCTTTTTCTAGCAATGTTTTCCCAGAAGGTCTTCCTCCATCATATGTATTTGTGTCTACTCAAAGATTTAAGGTCAAGAAAATTTGGGATTTATGGAGAATATTAACTATTGATGGAAGGCCACAAATAGCAGTTACCTTAAATGGTGTGGACAAAACATTATTATTTACAACAACCAGCATAATTAATGGCTCACAAGTGGTTACCTTTGCTAACCCGCAAGTTAAGGTAAAGATGCCTGGGATAATACCATGGTTATGATATTCATGGGGAGACACCATTCGGTTTATGTTTGTTGGGGAAAAGAGGGCTATAATTTTAACATAACTGGAAATATTTTAACGTTATATTTTAATGTTTCTGTGTTGAAGAAAACTAACAGAGAAAGGAAAATTGCTTCTTGATCAATATGGGGACAAATGCTAAGGGGAACTGACATATTTTGAGTGCCTACTAGTAGGTGCGAGGTACATTTAATTACAATAGCCATCCAGTAAAGAAACCAGTGCTCCCATTTTGCAGACAAACTAATATTCAAGGATGTTAAGTTCTCCCTCAAAGTAGAACAGCTAATAAGTGATGATGTCAGGAATTAAATTTTGGTCTAGTTCACTTCAAAGTCCATATTGGTCTGTTTTACACTGCCATTTTCTACAGGATATTTACATAAAGACATATCTATTAGAATATTAAATACCAGGTAGATTATAGGTATGAAATTTAGGAGAATATTTTATTTCTTCAAATGGAATATATATTTAATAGAGTATATAAACTTAAAAAAGTTTATTTTCCAAGTCATGTTTTCAGAATACAGATGCAATAATTAAAGCAATAAAGTTTTACTCATAATTATGGTAGTCTAAAGGTATATTACACAGTTTAGGAAATGTCTATGGTAATATATAGTATGCAATTTCTTCATTTAGTAAGTATATTACATTAAAAAAATTTCTTGTCTGCTATCTTCATTAAAGCCAGTGTGCCAGATTCTGTAAGAAATGGTAAATGAATAAAGCATGTTTCTTACCTTCAAGGAGCTTATTTATAATAGGATATTCAAGGCAACTGGTATCAAATAGAAGTACAAAGTGTTAGTGGAGTGTGGAAGGGAAAATTTGTTCTAACAAAGTATAAGAAAATCTGCATAAGTAAAATAATTTTTGAACTGGACTTTGAAGTATGTATAGCATTTTGATAGAGATGGATATAAGGGCACATTAAACAAATCATTTAGTATTGAGTAGTCATGTGTGTAACAAAATGCAGGGTTTTTATATGAGAATGCAAAGTGGCTCCCCTGTTTTAGAATATAACATGCATGGAAGAAAAGGCTCTCTAGGTGTAAGCCCAATTTATGAGGGACCTGGAAAGCCATATAATGTAGTTTGTACTTTATTCAGTAAATGTTTCATCAGAAGTTCTTGACCATAAGTGTGTCATAGTCAAAGCAATCTTCTCTACTTCTTTTTCTCCTTCTGTCCAGAAATAATACTTTCAACTTTATCCTAAAGTTAGGCCAGGTCTTGGGGATACAGTAATTAACAAGATGGAACATCTCCCCTAACAGAACTATAGGGAGAGATATTAATTCTAGTGGTGATCTGAAGGATGGCTTGGAAATGAAAGTGTCAGAGATCGAGATAGATTTGAAAATTGTTGAAACAAAGCAAGAGCTCCATGAGCCCTAATTATGGCAACGACAGTGAAAATGAGGAAATAAAATTGAGTCATGTGGAAGAAATATTTTAGGTAAAACTCTGCATCTGGTTAGTTACAGCAATGCAAAGAAAGAAACTAATTTTCAGAGGATGCTATTTTGAAGGAAATAGGGTCAGGAAGAAAATTCTGGGGGATAGTTCAAGTTTATTTTGTTACATACCTTGTTAGGCTAGTTGTGAAACATCCTCAAAAAATTATCCTAGCTAGTATTAAATTATAGAACCCATACATAGGGGAGGTACAGGCTGTTAGTGTAGATATGGGAGTTATTACGTAGAAGCGATAATTGGCCTGGAGGAATGAATGAGTCAGAGAGTGAAAAATGCCCAGAACAGACCTATGAGAAATGCCCTCATAAAAGGATAGGTTGAGGGAGAAGAACACTCAAAGACAGAGAGAGAGAATGAGGAACTAAAGAGGAAGAAGTGAAAATGATCAAGATAGTTTGAATCCCAGAGGTTGAGTGAGAATGTCAAGGAAGATTGATTAGTTATGGAGCCCAGAGTTGCAATGAAATAAACAATATGAGGAAGGAAAAAAGCCATTTGGATTCAGCAATTATTAAACTCATTTATGATTTTGAGGGAGCATTGCTTTAGTAAGTTGTTTGGCACAACTTCTTTGAGATACAGAATAGGAACTTGGATAAGGATTAATGAAAGAATTCATGGGTAGCATATATGGCCCAGCTTGGATCAGGGTGAATTTATAAATAATACAGTCAGTCTCTGTGGCCTGAAGTTTCTCAGCAATGGTTAGGAGCAAGGGAGTAAGAACAAAGAAAATAAAATATTGCTAGGGGCTTTATTTATGAATCTGCCACACTTTCTTCCTGTAGATGTTGTTTGATGAAGGCTGGCACCAAATTCGTCTCTTAGTAACAGAGCAAGATGTAACTCTGTATATTGATGACCAACAAATTGAAAACAAGCCCTTACATCCGGTTTTAGGGATCTTCATCAATGGGCAAACCCAAATTGGAAAATATTCTGGAAAAGAAGAAACTGTTCAGGTAGATAAATAATGATTTGCTCTTTGAAGTATATAAAAGGAAACTTTTACTCTCCTGTGTAATCGTTTTCACCATATTTAATTGTATTTAACTTAGTTATGAATTCCCTTATGTTCGCCAAAATGTGGTCAGCTCATTAGTGAAATTATGTGTAAGTATATGTATTATAATGCAGAATTGGACTTAATATTTTTATAAGAATATGTAGAGAAATGTTCCCCTGGGTTTAGGGTAGAATTTTACATTTCTAGGAAACGTTAATTTAATGTTCCCCAAGAGAAACATAGTTTAAGTAATGAATGTGGAAAAGAGAATATAGTTTCATTTGTAAGTGGGGCTATAAAACTGTCTTTACAGCCGCAAGGATAAAATTAGATTAATTCATGTCAGGATTCTTCACAAACAAATCTGTTTCTTAAAAATAAAGCAATTGTGGTATGTTAAAATTATACCTACAAAAGTTTTGTTTTGACTTTTTTGATATCTCCTTAAACTGGAGTATCTTTGTTTGAATGCAGAAATGTGTCTGTAAAAGCCATTTCTAGAAAAATCCTTTATTTGAAAAGGTATGTCCCTCCTGCACTGTTTCTATTAAAGGAAGACTCTCATTTTCAAATGTGTGTTTACACATGCGATCTCTATGAATTAATGCTACATGTCAAATTGTAGTAAATATTTAAACATTAACAGGTGCTGGACCTACTAATCATACAACTCTCCATGTCAGCAACTAAATAGTAAAGACGAAAGATGGCTTCTTGAGCCCGCCCTATACAATCAGGAATGTTATATTGATGTAGGATAAATACAGAAAACCTGGGAAAGCTTTTAAGTGTCCTACAGAATGCCCTTTAGATTAGCTTTTAATACATGAGTGCTAAAAAAGCCTCACTGAGTTCCTGGAGAAAATTGGAGATATTCTCTTGGTGCTAGGGAATTTTTCTTTAGGAGTTATGTTGTATCACATCTTTATAGTGTATGTTAAATATTCAAATTTTCTGTTTTTTTGTTTTAGCTAAGTGCTGTGATGTAAACCTTACACAATTACTAACCATCATGGAGGTTTCTGTGTATCTGAGTTGCTCTTACAAAACAATTCGCTTGTGCCTCAACTTTAACTCTACTGGTTTTGTGTTTGTTCTTAGTTTGATGTCCAAAAGTTGCGAATCTACTGTGACCCAGAGCAGAACAACCGGGAGACGGCATGTGAGATTCCTGGATTTGTAAGTAGGAGGGATTATTTTTTCCCAGATGTTGCTTTTGTACTTTCAAAGCAATAAATAAAAAGCAGATAATATCTGAGTATTTAATAAGTAGAGTAAATTTTATTTTTAAATGTTAGTGGAAGTGAAGTTACATGAAGTGAAACATATTTTGAGGTTTATAATTGAAATGAAATTATGTGTTAGTGTGCAAGTGTGAGTTGAAGATCACAAGGAAATGTTTATTTCATCATCTATGACTGTGACTATTCTACTGCTCAGGTAAAGCAAAATGAGACCTGCTCCAGAAAAATGTAGGATGCTTTGTCTGAATGTCAGTGTGTGAAATACATTATTATACTTAATGTAATTATGTGTAATTTAACAATATAATAGTGTATATTACACATGTGGACAGCATACTCCAAACAGTACAGTTCTGAAGAGCTGGAGATAATTATTTTTCCTTTTTACTGACTTTTTTTTTCTCAAAGTGTCAGTGAAATAATGAATACTTTTCTTGGTGATGATACTTAAGTAGGATTTTATTATAGTTCTAGGATAAAAGCAGTGTTTCTATTTATTTTCATTAATGTGTTAGGAGCAAAAAGGTTATAAGCTAAAATTCATAGCATCTGTGTGTGTGTGTGTGTGTGTGTGTGTGTGTGTAATCAATCCCCTTTCTCCTGCACAAAAAATTGGTGAATTACTGCTAGTGGAAATATGGTAGAATGCTGTACAACTTTCTAACATTGTGGATTCCCAGTGATATTTGAGTCAGTCATAGTTTTTAAAATGTGTGTAGTTGGCCGGGAGTCATGGCTCACGCCTGTAATCCAAGCACTTTGGAGGCCAAGGCAGGCAGATCACCTGAGGTCGGGAGTTCAAGACCAGCCTGACCAACATGGTGAAACCCTGTCTTAAAAAAAAAAAAAGTGTGTAGTTGTGTTGTCATCAACTTCTCTTTCCTATCAAATGGAATAATGTATGAATCCACATGTTCTAAAACCTTGAGGACACAGAACAGCACATTTAAAAGATCTGTAATCAAACAGACTTTTCTAGAAAGGATTCATTCTGGGTTTTCTAAATAAATAACTGTTTAAGCATGTTCATTTTTATTTTAGATTTTTATGACTTGAAATATAAATCCTTTTAAAAGCATTAATAAGTCATTGCATTTGAGAATTCATTGTGCATACTTCATTTATTGATGTCTCTCTCTGCGTTCACATATGATCATTACTATTATCCTCTCATATGATGAAGCACAGCTTTAGATTGCAGATTTTGAATCTCACTTCCATTTGATGTTTTAATGTCTCGTGTTTTACTCTCAGCTGTGACTTTCTGTGGCCCTTTTGACTTTTGCACCATCAATCCAACCTTGTAATTTTTTTAATCTAATTTTTTATTGTTTGGAAAGTTGATGTCCTTTAAAATTGTATGTTATTCAATAAAATGCAGTCTGTTTTTTAAGAAGCTCTTCTAAAGTGCAAAATTTTAATGCATGTAGTTTGTGACTTGCTCAGATGTGTCTCAGCATTTTTTTCTGTTTTTTTTTTTAAACGATTTTCTGAAATTTCAAGACAGCATATAAATCTCATCTGGAGGTATTTTTGATCTTGCATGGCCATTATATCAAGCAGCTTTGATGTTTTAATTTTCTTCTTCTACTCATCTTAAGAAAACGTATCCTTCCTGTATCCTCTATATGAATGGAGTAGTAACATGTATAGATAGGTGAGTTTTTAGGATAAATGCAGGCAAATATTTTGGCTCTTGTTGTTTTTCAGATTTCATATATCTCTAATCAGTGAAATTTTTGTAAATTAGGTTAATAATTTATAAATTTTATTAAAAACATTTTAAAACACATTTGTTGTTTTTCTTTCAGAATGGAGAGGTAAGCCTGGATACTATTGTTCCCCTTAAGGTGACATTTGTATTGTGGGACTGTTGAGCTCTTTTCCAACAGCTGTAAGTATGTATGTTAGACAAATAGAACCCATTTTTATGTAACTTCAATGTATTTAATATTTATGGATTTTTATGATTTGTAATTTCCTATTGGGTTGGGCTAAATAAAACTCAAAAGCGAAGTAAGATATTTTTACCCCTTTACAGAAATATATAAATGCATAAACCTGTGTGTGCATGTGCCTGTGTATCTTTCCACGCTTGTTGTCCGTTTCCATTTTTCTCTTTGTAGTGCCTTAACGGTCCCAGTGATGTAGGTTCAACTCCAGCTCCCTGTATTTGTCCTCCGGGAAAACCAGGACTTCAAGGCCCCAAAGTGAGTAACACCTAACTTGCTGTTTTTGTTAAAACACGCAAACAAGAGTGGAGTAAACCATACAATTCCTAATCACCATTGATCCTGTTGAGAAATTTCTCTCTGATGTCTTACACAGTTTAAAACCTCAGTTTTGGTTATTTTTTTTTCTAGAAAAATAAGTGTATTCTAATCTAGGCTAGATTGGAGTACCTTTTGAACCTAAAACTGATATCTGTCCTCCACATTAAACTGAGACAGTATTACTTGTTTAGTTGTTTATTTTCCCCCAAATACTGCTGCTAGCTCCCACAAACAATACTTCCTTACAATCTGGTTAAAAATGGAGAAAGGACATTTGTTTAAGACATAGTCTAAATTCTTAAATGCCTAAGTTCTTAATTTGTCAAAATAATTTTCAGATGGAAAAAATGAAGTAAGAAATTTTAAATTGATTTTATTATTGTGACTTTAATGTCTAGTTCAAAAATAGAGCCACATATATTTATTTCACTTAATCATGTACTTTTGGGGTGTATACTCTTTTGGTCACTTCCGTATTACTGTATATGCACATGTTCCAGTTATATTGACATATTGATTTGTATACAAATGTACACGAGCATTTTTATATGATTGGAGCCATTGTGTGTGTACTATCTTATAACCAGTTGTTTTGTATATAATATGTTCTGAATATTTTTCTATGCAATTTAATATTAATGACTAAATTTTTAAATAAGTTGTGTTTATTGTGGCATCACTTAGATACAGCCTAAGACACTGAGAAGTGTAGTGGTTTTTCCACTATGGATAAATCTTGTTTGTAAATATCACCTAAATAAAATAATGTGTAACTTGAAAGCAAGTATGATTCCCCAAGCAAAAACGTAATGTTTATGTGTATTGACCACCTCTTACTTGAAGTGACCACAGTCATTTTTGTTAAATATGAATTGTAATGTTCATTTAGACTGAATTTTCTAATTAGTGTTTCAACTTTAGTATATATGCTGCAAAAGTGAGTTTGTAATTAGTATTTCAATCATTAAAACTGAAAAAGTTTTATTTTTTGGACTGCTGGTCCAAGATAATTAAAATCTTTCTGGCTTTTATGCATATTTCTCTATTCATTTTCATCCTTAACTGTTAAAATCAAGAAATATACAGAATTTAAGAAGTATACATTTGACCTGTCATTCAAAGTAAATCTCTGCCTGGCTTTAAATTGGAATGCAATGCATAATCAATTTATTGTAAATTATTTTTAGATAGCATTTAGAAAAGTTAATCCAAATAATCTTTAAAGTAACCACCTATTATTTAATGTTCCTTGACATAAAGGAGAAATATCTATAAAGTTCTCCTCAGAGAATATAACCTGGTAGACACCTTGGTGTGTCCTACCAGTAGATTCTTTTAAAAATATATATTCATATAATGTAATCTCCTTGGAATAGTATACATAAAAGTAATTTGACCTGCATGAGATATAATGTATAAATCAGAGACCCGTTTTCTGACTCTCAGTGAACTTCAAGCCACCTCTCCCATCTCCAGGGTCTCCAAGGGGCTGTTCACTTTGGGGAGGCACCTGAAGCCTCTGATGTTTTTTGATTATCATTTGTGGTCCTATAGATGTCTTGTACCATCACCTATTTTTACCCATGTACTTGCTACACTAAATTTTTAGCACACCCATTGTCTTATCTGGTGAAGCCTCTAATTTTTAATTTTTCCAAGTTTCATGTGTTTCTCATTTTCATTTTCTTAGTCATAATCTAGCCCTATTGCCACCTACTACTCTAAGTGAAATTGCAGTTTTCCACCAATCTTGAAATTGGCATGACTTTTTGATCTGCTTTCCATTTTCTTCAGAAAATCTGGCAGGAGGACAGGAACACACACACACTCTTCCATCCATTTAGGGTTCTTTATCCTGGAAGTGGTTCCTTACTCAGATCACCGACCTGTGTGTAAAAAACAGAATCCCTAGCAACATTTTATTCTGGCTTAGAAAGTTAATAGGGTTTTAATTAGTTCAACAGAACCTGAATTTAAACAGATGAGACAAGTTTACTTTAGATTCCACTGAGGCTTATTGGCCATTTTTGTTATACGCTTTCTGGAAAGTTTTGCAGAACTCCATCAAAAGATAGTGACCTGTGAAGAACAGATCTAGCCTTTCTGTTAGTCAGAAATAGAGTTTTAGGAGCTGAGTGTTGGGCTGAGACTGAAACAGAGGAGAAATTTCTGTATTGATAAATGGGTAAGTGCTGATTCTAAGATAGTTTTTTAAAGTTCTTTAGATTTCTGGAAAATATAACAACACTGTTAAAAAAACCAGGTCAAAATGACAAGGTACATCACACTTAGACTTATCATGTTATTATAACTCTTCATCAGGCATCAAAAAATTGTCTGTCACTAGTCTGTGAGCCTGGAAGAATAACTTATTTTTTTTTTATCTCTAATGACAAACACAGGGAATGATTAATGAATCCGTTGGAATCGTTTGGATATGCCATACCTTCTTTTGTTCACAATGAAGGTTAATAAAAAGAACATTCTCCTTTGGCATTCTAGTCTGGCACAGTGCTTAACAATAATAATTTTTGTTGAAGGAATTATGAAATTTTCAAAACAATAAGAGCCTCCCCTCCCCCTTGTTACACCTATAGGAAATGGTTCTGTTCTGCAAGAAAGATCCAGGTCAACCCCAGTTTGCAGATAATTTCCTTTTAAATGACCCATGCACGCAAGTAACAGCTTCTTCCCCTACTTCAGTAGCCAGAGGAACATCTGTAGGAACAAACTCCTACATTTGTTCTAACCTTAATGTTAGCTGTATTAGGTCAGAAGTGGAAAGAAGACATTTTTACCTTTTTTGGGTTAGGATTCTTTGCTCCAAGATAGCACTTTTACTATAGCTATATCTCTGTTGACACCCTTTGTTATACCCTGATAATTCTGCCAATTAGAGATTCATTGGGACTATCAAGGTACCCTCTGTCTAAAACACAAAAGCCTTTGGAAAATTTCAAGGGCCAAGGGCATTCATATTTTTATGTTAAATCTTTTCAGACTGAATAGAGTAATTCTAGCTTCAGGGAGTGGTACTTGGGTTCGGAGGGAGGAAAGAGGTTGGTTTTGGAGAGCGGAATAGGTCTTAGGTCAGATACTCTTGTGGGGACCGGAGGGGTAGCATGAAGCCGTAAGGTTTTTGAAATGAAGACTTGAAAACATCATATTTGGGCTTATATGAAGAATTCCAAAGACATTTGCCTTGGATGAACAACTTAAAATATGAGCTTATTTTTAGAAGCACAACTGTTTCTTACTTTATTTGTGGTTACATTACTTGAGAGACCGTATTCAGAGATGTTTTAGCTTAGTCCATGACATTTCCACTCCGTCAACAGCTTACAAATCCTGCAGCACAAATTCAGATCAACATAAATAGATACTGCTTTTCAGCTGAATACATATTTTTGAAAACTCAAAATGTGCAAATGTTTCAACTAAATTAGAATAAAGTGGATTGGAATTTAGTCACAGTTTTATAATAATAAGTCATGCATCTAATTTAACATATTGGGGAATATTTTTTCCTTGTTGGATTTTCTAGCATTCCTCGGTCTGGTTCTGATCAGTGTATTATTGTGGACAGGAATGGCAGTGTTTAGGAGTTTGGACCCTGGAACTGAACTGGTTGGGTTTGAATCCCATCTCTAACACTGCTGTATGACCTTGGGCAAGTTATCTAACTTTCCTGGCCCTCAGTTTTTCTATATAGAAAATGGGAATAACAAAAGTACCTGCTTCATAGGATTATTACAAGAATTCGGTAACTCAATATGTGCAAATCTGTTGGACCAGTGCTTCGCATATAACAGTCAATAAAGGTTGAGTGTCAGCCTTATTAACAGTAATAAAATTGGCCTTCTCTCCAGTCAGCTTAATTAATTAGGATTTTACTTTATTCTTCCAGTTTCATAGCAATGATACCAAACCTACCTGAGTTTTTCCAATAACTCAGTGACAGCAATAGTTAAAATAACCAGTAAATTCGAACAGCAGTAGCAGAACCTAAAAGAGATTACTTTCCTCTTGGGACTGTTGACCAGTGTTATGGTCCTTATGAAGTCACATTGTATTTATCTTGTAGGTAGTTTTTTCTTTTGGGAACTTAATTTTGATTAACTGAAAACATTATTATTAAATATCTTTTTTATAATTTTATGCATCATAAAACAGGAACACACACACACACACTCTTCCACCCTTTTCTATGCCAAATTTTTATTTCAGCCAGATGATGGTAGAGATTAAACCCTCTTAAATGCTTTTGATATCTTAGATTTTGCTGATAATTAATATTCTACAAATAAGTGGGTCAATGACAGATTTTATTTGAAGCACATCAGACAGAAAGTAGTTACTGAATCTCTACTTGATACCTAGGATTGTACCAAAAAAAAAAAAAATGTAAGGCTGGGTGCGGTGGCTTACGCCTGTAATCACAGCACTTCGGGAGGCAGAGGCAGGTGGATCACAAGGTCAGGAGTTTGAAACCAACCTGGCCAACATTGTGAAAACCTGTCTCTACTGAAAATACAAATATTAGCTGGGTGTGGTGGTATGTGCCTGTAATCCCAGCTACTCATGTGGCTGAGGCAGGAGAATCACTTAAATCCGGGAGGCAGAGATTGTGGTGAGCCAAGCTTGTGCCGTTGCACTCCAGACTGGGTGACAGAGCAAGACTCCATCTTAAAAAAAAAAAAAAAAAAAAGATAGAAAATTCAGAACTTGCTATAGAGTCTCAATCCACACGGTAAATGAAGACTAACCAAGGGAAAATTTTGAGACAACATTACTTAAGAGCTGTCATAGGATTTCAGTAGAAAAAGACCCCAGGAAAAAATGGAGTAACAAGAAAGGTGCAGCGAGAATTAAAGAATTTATTCCAGGGAGAAGAAAAGGATGGAATTTCTGGAAAGACAGTGAGTTCAATCACCACATGGGTAAGGAAGGATGACAAGGAGGCTGGATATTACTGTGGACCTTCTCAAAATAAGAGAGAAATTCTAACTCCCTAGAGACCCAGAAGGTTGTTTCCTAATGCCCTGCCAGCACTACAAGTCCTTGGATTGGAATTACAAATAATATTTATTCTGTAAGACATTACATGTTTCAGCATTATCTTCCCCCCTTGGATTTACAGCTCTCCTTTCTGTCTTTAAAAAATGACATTTCCCTTCTTCTCAGCCTTTCCTCAGGCTAAGCCTCTTGGGGGGCAGCTGCTAAGTGAACAGCTCATCCCTGCTTTATTGGTTCCTTAATAGAGTTCACTTAGTTCTTTCCATATTTTTCCTGTTGTTTCAGGAACAAATCTCCCTAGCCAGGAGTCTGAAGTAGTATTTCCATGAAATTTGGCTCTTTAATAGTACCCTTAATCACTGGGTATGTGATTGATTTCTATGTGAATGATTTTTTGATTAAAAAAAATAGTAAAGAGATCAGGCTCATTGGTTCACACTCATAATACCAGCACTTTGGGAGGTTGACGTGAGAGGATCACTTGAGCCTAGGAGTTCAAGACCAGTCTGGGTAATATATTGAGATGCCACCTCTACAAAAAATATAAAGATTAGCTGGGCATGATGGCTTGTACCTGTGGTTCCAGCTACCTAGGAGGCTGAGGTGGAAGGATCGCTTGAGCCTGGGAGATTGAAGCTACAGTGAGCTGTGATCACACCACTGCACTCCAGTCTGGGTGACAAAGCAAGACCCCATTTCAAAAACAAAAAACCAAGCGAAGAATTAATAGAAATCACTTGCTTCTATATAGGAACATACTGAAACTTACGGCAGAGACTTCATATTTTTCAGCAAGATGCTCCATTTAGACTTCACGGATTCAGAGATAGATACATATGATATTTTTTAGCATTTCTTAGAGCTAAAGTATAAAGCACCTTTACCTCACAAAAATGTTGCTTTCATGTGTTTTTTTTTTTTTTTTTTTAACGTGGGTTGTGACCGTCTGAATGGTCAGTACTGGCCACTGGGCAGCATGCAAAAGCTCCATTGAGTGTGACTGAGCTCATTGCCATGTGGTAGGAAACAGTGTTCTTTAAAAATCTTAGGTGTTTAAGGATAAAGGGTTTTTCTTCATTTAAATATTACATGTATTCAAGGATTATGGGACTTGGAATAGAGTTGTTTGGCTTGGGCCTTGCTCTCATGGTAGTATTATGTTAATTTCAGATTGCAAGTGTAGACAGAGTAACACAGCAACACACTTACAGGATTGAAAGAAATGAGAGTTATGCAGCTTTAAACTTGAATTGTATATGAGAGATCACATGGTCTACACACAATTTTTAAAATAAATATGAGTTAAGTTGTATTATAGGACAATGACGTGTGTGTGTGTGTGTGTGTGTGTGTGTGTGTGTGTGTGTGTGTGTAACTTTTAGGATTAAGTCTGTAGGCTGGGCACAGTGGCTTATGCCTGTAATCCTAGCACTTTGGGAGGCCGAGGCAGACGGATCATTTGAGGTCAGGAATTTGAGACCAGACTGATCAACATGGTGAACCTGTCTCTGCTAAAAATATAAAAATTAGCCGTGTGTGGTGGCACATGCCCGTAGTCCCAGCTACTCAAGAGGCTGAGACAGGAGAATCGCTTTAACCCAGGAGGCGGAGGTTGCAGTGAGCTGAGATTGCATCACTGCACTGCAGCCTGTGTGACAAAGCAATACTCTCTCTCAAAAAAAAAAAAAAAAAAAAAGCCTTATGAGTCAAATATTTCTATTATGGAGACCATATTTGCTATGACACTTTATAGTTTGTTCAGAATTCTAAAAATGTATCCTACCATAAATGTGCACATTTTGCATCAGTGAAAAATACTTGCTATAGTTACACTTGGTATGGTCACATAAATAAATCATTGGAAGTTCAATATAATAAAATGCATTTGTTAAATAAGCATTTAAAATCTGACATAATTTTTAGCCTTTTTTTTTTTTTAATTTTTTTTTTAAAAAAAAAAAAAAAAAAAAGCCTCAAATAATGGAATTGGTTTTGAACTTTTGTTGGTCCTGACTGCACCAATGTGGCTGGTTGTTTTGTACTCATAAGTTTGTTTGCTTCCTGCTTAGGGTGATCCTGGACTGCCTGGGAACCCTGGCTATCCTGGACAACCTGGTCAAGATGGTAAGCCTGTGAGTACTGAAAGCTTAGTCATCTCCGGTATATCTGGGATTATAGTGTCAAAGTAAAAGTTTTGCCGAGCAAAGTTAAATAGGCAAGGAAGGCTTTATTCATGACTGCTGCCATAGGAAGCAGAGACTGAACTCAACTCTGTTGAAACAAAGGGAGCTAGGGTGCGTGGGCACTAGGACAAGCTAATGGAAAAGTAGTAGAGGACTCTGGATGGGAGGTTGATCAATAGCCTTAAGCACATTGAGTTATTTCACAGTTTGCAAATGTTTGCCTCTGTGAAGTCTGCCTTTGCTAATTAGTGCTCATCAAAGTTAGGCACCTGCCCTCCCTTAGACACTGGAAGATGGTGGGGGCACTATCCTCTTTGATGATTACATTTCAAAGGGGTAGCTCACCCGTCCTTGAGAAAGACATTTCTGGGCTATAAAACTGGCAAGTAGCTTTTTAAAACATTTACATCTCAAAGGAACAGAAAGAATTTAAAATTATAAATTCTCTAAAGCCAACGCTCTAAGGAAAAGGGAGGTCAGAGATTCACAGTCAGGAAGAAATCTGCCTCAGTTTAGTCAAGCTGAGGAGAATGTTAAAGCCAGTTTGGCAATACAGTTAATATTCAATAAAAAATATTGTCCAGTGAGTTCTTAGTATCATGAACAGCTCGTTTTAGAAATGCTATTGTCTTTTCTCCACATGTCTGTGGAAGCTTTCAAGTTAAAAACCCTTTTAAAGGTAATGTTATTTTCCTAAAAACGTATACACTGGAATATATTTATAGTCTGACTAAAAATATAATATCCTCTGAGTCTTAAGGAAACTTTAGAGATGTAAAGGGAACATAAATCAACTTTAAAGCACTTTAGGCAAACAGTTACAGGTGAGTTACTATCAGCATGTTTATAAGAGTAAACAAACATTAAGAATTAGCTTTTGGCTGGGCATGGTGACTCATGCCTGTAATCCCAGCACTTCAGGAGGCTCAGGTGGGTGGGTCACTTGAGGCCAGGAGTTTGAAACCAGCCTGGCCAACTTGGTGAAACCCCGTCTTTATTTTAAAAAATACAAAAATTAGCTGGGTGTGGTGGCACACACCTATAATCCCAGCTACTGAAGAGGCTGAGGCACAAGGATCACTTGAACATGAGAGGCAGAGGCTGCATGAGCCGAGATCATGCCAGCCTGGGTGACAGTGTAAGACGGTCTCAAAAAATAAATAAATAAAAATAAAAAATAAATAAATAAAAAGGAATTAGCTTTTGAATATTCGAATGTCAAATCATAATTGTCACCAAAATAAAGTATTTCCTGAGATTTTATCACGAGACATTAATTCTTACCGTGAAAGAGTGGGAATGTTTCCATTGTGAATCAAAATTGTTCAAGGAATGAAAGAACCATAGATATAATGTGAAATCATCGATACCTTAACCATGAGGGTGGAAGAGTTGCTTAAGTTCCTGAGAGAATTTTCCTAAGAAAAATAACAACAACAACAACAACAACAACAACAAAAATAGCCAGATTTTGAAGAAGTGGTAATGTGCTGAGGCTTTTTATACTAGTTTTGCATGGGAAAGGGATGGATACAGAGATAAACCACTCTAGAGAAAGATTATCAAAAAGGGAGGTTAATTATCCTTAGCAAACTAACACAGGAAACCAGTTACCACATGTTCTCACTTGTAAGTGGGAGCTAAATGATGAAAACATGTGGACACATAGAGAACAGTACACACTGGAGCCTATTGGAAGGTGTAGGGTGGGAGGAGGGAGAGGGTCATGAAAAATAACTAATGGGGGCCGGGCGCAGTGGCTCACGCCTGTAATCCCAGCACTTTGGGAGGCCGAGGCTGGTGGATCACGAGGTCAAGAGATCGAGACCATCTGGGTCAACATGGTGAAACCCCGTCTCTACTAAAAATACAAAAAATTAGCTGGGCATGTTGGTGCATGCCTGTAATCCCAGCTACTCAGGAGGCTGAGGCAGGAGAATTGCCTGAACCCAGGAGACAGAGGTTGCAGTGAGCCGAGATTACACTACTGCACTCCAGCCTGGTGACAGAGCAAGACCCCCTCTCAAAAGGGAGGCTGAAGGGGTGAACAAAAGTGGTGGCCGCCTGGAGGTGCAGAGAGCTAGGGCAATGTTGTGTGGTTGTTGGGGGAGCATTATTTTCAGCTCAGGCACAGGGAGTAAGAGTGTGAGGGCAATCCACTTAGGGACTTTGAGACAGAAAGTGATTTGTTTTGTGATTTAGAAGGATAAATATAAATGCTGTTTGGAGAGCAGATTACATAAGGACAAGAGTAGAAGAGAGGAGACTATGCGGGAGGTTGTTTCATGATTCTGAGTGGTAAGAGTAGCTTGTACTAGGGTGATACGGTGGGAGAAGTAGATTCTGGATTAGTTTTAATGTAAAGCTGACTAGAATTGCTGGCACATGTAGATATAGGGTATGAAAGGAAGAGAGGAGTCAAAGAAGAATCAAAGGAGTATACCTTGAGCTGCTGGGTGAATTGTGGTGCCGTTTACTGCACTGGGCAAGACTGGGGGAGATATAAGTTTTATAAAAGTGTCTTAGTGTATTTTCTGTTGCTATCCCAGAATACCACAGACTAAGTAATTTTTAAACAAAGGTTCATTTGACTCATTATTTTACAGGCTGGAAAGTCCAAGAGCATGGCACTAGCATTTGGCAAGGTCATGGCAGAAATCATCACATGATGAGAGTGTGAATGAGAGGTAGTGGAGTGGGAGTAAGCAAGAGAACAAGCGGGTCAGTCAAATTCATCCTTTTTAAATCAAGAATTCACTTCCTTGGTAACTAGCCTACTCCCACAGCAGTGACCTTGATCTCTTCATGACGGCAGTGTCTCTAGGGCCTAACTACCTCTTAAAGGCCCTACATCTCACTACTGTTACAGTAGCAATTAAATCTCAATGTGAGTTTTAGAGGGGGAAAACATTCAAACCATAGCGGGGGGGAATTGGGACTATATTCTTAGACACGTTTGAGGTGTCCAGTTGGGACTTATTTTCATGTAGATGCATGCAGAATCATAAGAGCAGATGAGATCACTTAGGAAAAAAATGTAAATAAGAGAAGGTGGCAGGAGACTGACCACAGGGCTCTTTTACAGGGGAAAAAGAGGAAGTGGGTCTAGCCAAGGAATTTGGGGACTGATCAGTGAGATGGGAGGAAAACCAGGGAGTGTCATCCTATTAGGTGTATTATTGTTGTCAACAGATCCAGAAGAATCAGGCCTATAACTAGACTATTGAATTTGCTATAGGAGGGTATTTGAGGAGTTTGATGAGTAGAATTTCAGGGAGGGTAGTACAAACAACAGATTGAAATGAATTAAGCAGAGAGTGGGAGATAAGAAAATGATGACAGTGAATATAGGTGCTTTTTTTGAGAGATCTAAAGGGAAGCAGAGACACAGAGCAGTAGAATTGGGGCAGTGTTTTAAAAGTAGGGTTTTTTTTTTCAAAATGGGAGATATTGTAGTTTTTTTTTTTCATAATGATGAAAATGAGGCAAAAGAAAAAAAGTCAAAGTTTGGAAGGTAAGGGGTATTTTCAGGAAGAAAATCTATAGGTAGGTTGGAGGGCATTGATTCTAGTTACAAAAGGAGAGCTTGTCCTGGATGAAGAGTGTGAGCAGTTAAATCTTTTCATGAGCTAGAGGTCGAGCCAATAGCACTGAAATAGCTATGTGGGCTATTTTTGGGGAATAAGTTGAGGGAATTATCATAAGACAGCTTCTATTTGAATGGAACTGAATTGAATGAATAGACTCCAAACTTAACCTCTTACCTATTGCATTTATCTTCAACCCCCATTATATACCAACATTTGCCTTATAATTTCTCTTATAATCCATTCCTTTCTCACTTTACCTAAAGTCTCACATGACTTTATTGTATTTCCTCCCTGCATTTCCTTAATCTCACTGAAGATACTTCTCGGAGGTCCTTTGTGAGTTTTGCTCTAATTATACTGGGTGAGCTGAGTTTTATAAATGTGAGCCTCCTTGGCTTGGAGACCCCTTCCCTGGAAACTACTTTTTTGTTACTGGCAGCTGAAGTGCTATACTGACTCCAAAGCCAATACATTTCACACACTGATATCATCTGCTGATGCCTCATAATGACACAGAGCTCCCTGACAGCACTATTAAATTATTTATGCCTTCTTTTTAGTGATACAAAATCCCGGGCAATGTTTGGAGGTGAGTGCTGAGCAGGCCTTCCACAAGCTATCAGCCCTTGGTTTTCTTAGTTTAAAAAAAAGTCTTCCCATGCATGCGGTACTGGAGGTGAGTTATTGTTGGCCTGATACGATGCTCATGGATATTACTCTATGATGCTGACTAAAGTTATAATAGACTTGCCTCATCTCATTCAGTGCATGCGTGTGTTTTGGTGCCTGTGTGTATGATTTTACACATAGATCGTCATGGTAGTGTCTGATAGTAGTCTCAAAGAAAAATGCAGCTGTGAGAGGAAGAATAATGGTTCCTCAAAAATGTCCACGTCCTAATCTTTAAGACCGGTAAATGTGTTGCTTTACATGCAAAAGGGACTTTGCAGATATCATTAATTTAACGTTCTTGAGATGGGAGATTGTCCTGGATTATCTGGGTAGCCAGATATAATCACAAAGGTCTTTGTGAAAGCGAGGCAGGAGTGTCTTAGTCAGAGAAAGAGAGTCAGTTATGGAAGCAGAAAACACAGTGAGGCAATCATGAGTCCAGGAATGATGGTAGCCTCTAGAAGTTGGAAAAGGGTAGCTCTCCTTGAGCTTCTACAAGGAATGCATTTTGGCTGACACCTTAATTGTATCTAAGATTCCTTTCAGACTTCTGGCCTCTGAAACTGTAAGGTAATGAATTGTTGTTTTAAGCCACTATGTTTGGTGTAATTTGTTACAGCAGCAGTAGGAAACTGATGTATCAGCCCAAATCCTGTCTTCCCAAAGGTATGACTTTTTCTTAAATATCCAGCCCCTTCCCCTAGTCTCCCATTCTCCCCCACATTTCATTGCCTCTACAGGGGATGTGAGGTTGGGTGGTCAGGCAGGAAGAACAAGCAAGCCTGGGAGCCAAAACAGCTGAGGGTCATTAGTACGTGTTCAAGGCCAGGACCCAGTGGGAGTGAGAAGGTGTGGGTGGGGCCTCTGGCTTGGCTATTGGAGCCATCTGGACCAAGGAAACTTGGATGGAACAATTTGAAGGGAATTCTGCTTTGTTTGGACTTGTTTCTGTGCAACCCCCCTCAATAAGCAATTTGAATCTCTTACACACATTATAACCAGGCCAAGCCAACTGAAACTTTAAATAGGAAATTATTCCACTCTGGAGAAATACTAATTTTCATAAGGAAAGTGCCTTCAACCAAAATTTAAGAGCTATTTCAGATCCTTCTATTTCTTTCTCAGTTTTCTGTCAGTTAAATAATCTCTATATCACAGTGTCTGAACAAATTATTGTTTTACTATTTTAACACTACAAAAGAGGTAGGGGAAATATTTATATATCCTGCCAGGTAATTCAGAAAAGTACAACTACTAAAGGCGTTGTACAGATATGGCATTGATTTGTTAAAGAAGGCCATATATGGAAATAGCACTAGCTTATGATTTTATAGGAGTTTATATTTTTACAGTGCTCATTTCTCTTTTCTGTTATCATTAGTTACTCTCTATGAAGTAAAGTACTTTACTGAAGCAAAAGCCCAAGCTGGTCATTGGAGAGATCTGGGGTTGTTTAACTCTTTGTTGAGTAAAGCTGCTTTGCTGTTATGGGCCTCAGTTTTTTCATCTGGAAAATGAGAAAATGTTTCCAGATGAGGCCCAGGTTCCCTCTAATCTGATATTCTAAGATCCCGTGGGCTGGGTGCAGTGGCTCACGCCTATAATTCCAGCACTTTGTGAGGCTAAGGTGGATGGATTACAAAGTCAGGAGATCGATAACATCCTGAACAACATGGTGAAGCCCTGTCTCTGCAAAAAATACAAAAATGAGCTGGGTGTAGTGGCGTGAAAGCCAAACTCATGACATTGGCCTGAAGAATGAGGATTACTACTTGGGAAGCTGAGGCATGAGACTCGCTTAAACCCAGGAGGCAGAGGTTGCAGTGAGCCAAGATCATGCCACTGCATTCTAGTCTGGTGACAGAGCAAGACATGTCCTCAGAAAAAAAAAAAAAAATTCCATGAAGTCCATTATATTTGCTAAGAGAGAAGTAGACTAAGCTGTGGAATTCTAGAGATGATTTTCTGTATTAATGGTCTTAGGAGTGAATTGGGAAAACTGACAGTTCACTGCTACCAATGTACAAAGGAGTGGGTTGGTCACCAGGTCACAGTTGGAGATTCAGTTCCCCCCAACACCTTGCCCCTTTAATGTGCCTCTGCAGTGCACTAGGGGTGCCCACAGGGGCCAGCCTTCTGTGGAGGATTGAATCTCATAGAAATAAATAGCAGTCATCACAGGTAGGGAATTTCAAAGTCACATGACTGAACAAACCACAAAAATATAAAGTACTAGTTGGGAGAAGGTTAATAGGAAATAAATTTGGATAAGGAAGAAGGAGAAGGAAGGGAAGATGGCATAGAGTTCTTTAGGCCATTGTCATGAGTTTGCCTTTCAGTTGGAGTGAGCGATGGAGTAACTGGAGTAGAAAACTGGTGTGATTTAACTTATTTTAAAAAGAAATTACTTTGGCTTCTGAGTTGAGAGTAGATTTTAGGGACATGAGGGCAAACACAGAAAGAGAAGTCAGGAGGCTCTTATAATAATTCATGGGTGAGATGATGGCAGGTAGGGTCAGAGTGATAGCGGTGAGGTGAAGAGAACTGCCTACATTTTGGGGATATTTTGAATTTTGAGATGAAAGGACTTGCTGATCTATTGGATATGGGTTTGTGAGTAAGAGAGAAATCAAAGGGGACACTATGGATTCGTGCGAGAATGGAGGAGATAGAATTTGGTGAGGAAAATCAGGAGTGTGGTTTTCGCTATGTTAAATTTATATGTTAGACATTCAAGTAGAAATTTTAGGTAGGCAGTTGAATATGAAAGCCTGACATTTAGGGTGGGTTCTTTTCTTGTGAAGTATCTTTTCTTCTCCTTTGCCAATTTTCTATAGGAGTGAGGGTATATTTCATATGGACCAATAAGATCTTGTGCATTAAGATAATTCATTCTTTGCTCTATATGGTGTAAATGTTTCACCTGACTACTCATTTGGTTTATAATTTTAATTTTTAGAAATGTAAGATTTCCCCAAAATGCAATGTTTTCTTTTTTTATTAGTTCCAGTGCTATTTTTCTTTAGCATTAAATACTAATGTATGTTAATTTTGTTTATTATGATTTTTAATGACTTAAGTCTTGATTTCATCAGAAATTTATTTTTGTATTTGAGGTAATATGAAGATCCAAAAAGATTTGGAGAATGTAGAAAATGAGCTATTTATAGCGAAATTCAACTGGAATAAATGTATCGGTCTAGTCTTTGAGATGTTATTTAATCTTGGTGAAAAGCGGATTAAAATAGGGCTGCCTAAAAGGCTGATGCAACTTTTTGCCATAGTTTGTAAATCCATAACATCTATGTTGAGAGAGATGACAGTCCTGCCTCTGGAGTATTAGATTTGGGCTAGAACTCTTCACTTGAGGGACATGGAGAAACTGGAATTCATTCAGAAGAGTGTAACTTGGAGTGAGTGAGAACCCAGAAGGCAGCCTGAGAGGGAGGATTCACCAAACTTCAGGTATAATCCAAACAAGAGATGCTATTTTCAAGTATTCACAAATGATGATAGAGAATAGGAGGATGGGGTGGACAAACAGTTCTCAGGCTTGCAGACTACACTTGTTTAGGGTGAATAATTAATACAGCAAGTAAGGCCTATGAGATAAGCTTATTTATTATGCTTTCCTCCTTCCAGACCCTTAACTGAATGTGGTGCCAGTTGTGGAACTCAACAGTTTAAAAGCTGTGAGGAATTTGGGGCTGAGTGCCATGAAGATTAAAGAATTGGAAAATGGAATACAACTGGATAAAGGCCAAAGAAATGGCTATTATTTAGCTTGAAGAAAAGAATTGCAAGAGATGGCTTAGCTGTGAAGTGTATGAAACACATTCTAAATAGAACAGTTTCTACCTGAACTCCCACTTCAGTTTGAGCTCCTTGGCAAACAGATTTATTCATTTAGGTTATGTGGTCCCTATTCTTTTCTTTTCTTTCTTCTCTTGAGTCTCACTAATAAGCTAAAATAGGAACCATTTACCTCAAATGAACTATCCTACACTTGGGCAGTTTATCTTTTTTTTTTCTGTAATAAAATCTTATTTGAAACTATGTCTTCATAAGGCTTTTCTAGAGAAAGCTTTAAGCTTGGTGAAAAGGGATCACTGTACGAAATGTGGCTGCCTAAGTGGCTGACACAATGTTTGGCATAGTTAGTGCATATGTGACATCGGTATTGAAAGAGATGACAGTCCTGCTTGTGGAGTGTTGGATTTGGTTTGGGATTCCACATTTGAGGGGCATGCAGGAACTGGAATTCATTCAGAAGAGCATCACTGGGAATATGTACAACTTGGAAGACAGCCTATGAGGGAGGGCTTACTGAACTTAGAGCATAAGCCAAACAAGAGATACTATTTTCAAATAGTCAAGAATGATGGTAGAGAAGAACAGGACAGGGAGGAAAAACTAGCTCTCAGCCTTGCAGCGCACCCTTGGCAGGGGGTAATTGGTTAGTAAAATGAGCAGGACCTATGAGATGAGCCTGACCAACTAACTCATTTTTCTTCAACATTCTCCTTCTAGGAGGATCATATGTAGATTATTCCATGTTTATCTCACATGTCTCTTAAATAGATTACTTAGATATGTATTATAGGTAATATATACAATAATGTTTGTAGACATTACATATATACACACTAATGTTACTTATATATTAAATTCTTCAAAGAATTGGTCAGTGACGCATCTAACATCTGTGATTTTAAAGATAAGTTTGTGCATATGAATGTCGGGCTGTTTCTACTATTAGAGTTCTCGGTAGTGATGACTGGTTGAACTCAATAATTATTGATTTGTTTGTTTATTTACTCTGTCATTTACTCATTCATATACCTATACTTGTAGGGTGTTTACTGTATTTCTGGTACTCTTCTGGTCTAGGGTTATAGCAATAAACAAAACAGAAAAAAGAAAAAGCGAAAAACAACCCTCTTGTCATTTTGAAGCTCACATTGCGTTGGGGAGAAACTAGTAATAAATACACACACACAACATCAGATGGTGTTAAGTACTATGGAAAAAATGTAGCAGGACAGCAAGACAGGAAATGTGGTTAGCTATTGATCACCTCTCTTTGAATATGAAAAGCATAATTACTAGAGATTTAGGTTGGGAAGTAAGAATTACTAAAGATGGTTTAAGTTACTTTAAAAAGTTGCACAATCTCCTTTTGAAATAAGCTTAGTATAAATTTAAGTGTAACCTAACTCAGGGAATGAGGCAGTTTACCAAACGTTACTTAAATTCTCTGAATTTAGGTTCCTAGCTCTATCTGCAAAGATTATTTGTCAAAGGTAAGCAGTCTTTTTATTTATGTGCTTAGCTTAAGGCAAATATTATAGGAAACTGGGTGATGTTGCTCTATATTTGTCTATCCCCTATTTACCTTCCCTATAAGAGGGAGGGTTAGATTTAGGCAAAATCTCATTTATAGTTAATGTAGTTTTCTTTAATTTGAAGTAGAAATGTTGTTTACTTCACAGTAGCTTATAACTTCTCATTGTCCAGCAGGAATTATTTATGTTAATCCATAAAATATTTTTTATTTTTGTGTGACTTAATATTTTACAACCAATTAAAATACACTTTCCTCTAGAGTCCCCTCTTAGTCAGTGATATCATTAGCTACACTCACTGCATAGTCCAGAAACCTACCTTGGCATCATTTCACAACTCCAAATTGCCTCCCATAACCCATCATTAGGTTAGACTAAATATATCTTGAGTGGAGTTGGTTGTACCTACTATTCTCTACCCCCTTCAGGAACCTCCCACCTAGTCTTCATGCTTTCTCCTGCCATTTCTTTATTTTAAATTATACTTTAAGTTCTGGGGTACATGTTCAGATCTTGCAGAATTGTTACATAGGTATACACATGCCATTGTGGTTTGCTACAACCATCCCCCCTTCACCTACATTAGATATTTCTTCTAATGTTATCCCTCTCCAACCTCCCAGCCCCCTGCTACCACTCTGCCAGCCCCCCCCCCCCAAACAGACCCCAGTGTGTGATGTTCCCCTCCCTATGTCCATGTGTTCTTATTGTTCAACACCCACTTATGAGTGAGAACGTGTGGTGTTTGGTTTTCTGTTCTTGTGTCAGTTTGCTGAGAATATTGGTTTCCAGATTCATACCTGTCCCTGCAAAGGACATGAACTCATCTTTTTTTATGGCTGCTTAGTATTCCATGGTGTATATGTGTCACATTTTCTTTATCCAGTCTATCCTTGATGGGCATTTGGGTTGGTTTCAAGTCTTTGCTATTGTAAACAGTGCTGCAATAAACATATGTGTGCATGTGTCTTTATAATAGAACAATTTATAATCCTTTGGGTATATACCCAGTAATAGGATTGCTGTGTCAAATGATATTTCTGTTTCTAGATCGTTGAGGAATTGCCACACTGCCTTCCACAATGGTTGCACTAATTTACACTCCCACCAACAGTGTAAAAGTGTTTCTATTTCTCCACATCCTCTCCAGCATCTGTTGTCTCCAGATTTTTTAATGATCGCCATTCTAACTGTCGTGACATGATATTTCAGTGTGGTTTTGATTTGCATTTCTCTAATGACCAGTGATGATGAGCGTATTTTCATGTTTGTTGGCTGCATAAATGTCTTCTTTTTTTTTTAATTGTACTCTAGGTTCTGGCGTACATGTGCAGATCATCCGAGATTGTTGCATAGGTACATACATGGCAATGTGGTTTGCTGCCTCCATCCCTCTGTCACCAATATCTGGCATTTCTCCCCATGTTATCCCTCCCCAACCTGCCTACCCCTTGCTGTCCCTCCCCTAGTACCCGCCAACAGACCCCAGTGTCTGATGCTCCCCTCCCTGTGTCCATGTGTTCTCATTGTTCAACACCCGCCTATGAGTAAAAATATGTGGTGTGTGATTTTCCTGTGTTAGTTTACTGAGAATGATGGTTTCCAGATTCAACAATGTCCCTACAAAGGACACAAACTCATCCTTTTTTATGGCTGCATAGTATTCCATGGTGTGTATGTGCCACATTCTCTTGTCCAGTCTATCATCCATGGGCATTTGGGTTGTTTCCAGGTATTGTTTACACGTACTCTTTACAACTTTGCTATTGTGAACAGTGCCGCAATGAACATATGGGTGTGCGTGTCTTTATAATAAAATGATTTATAATCCTTTGGGTATATACCCAGTAATGGGATTGCTGGGTCAAATGGAATTTCTATTTCTAGGTCCTTGGGGAGTCACCACACCGTCTTCCACAGGGGCTGAACTAATTTACACTCCCACCAACAGTGTAAAGTTTTCCTATTTCTCTACATCCTCTCCAGCACCTGTTGTCTCCAGATTTTTTAATGATCGCCATTCTAACTGTTGTGAGATGATATCTCAATGTGGTTTTGATTTGCATTTCTCTAATGACCAGTGATGATGAGTCTTTTTTCATGTGTTTGTTGGCCTTATATATGTCTTCTTTTGAAAAGTGTCTGTTCATATCCTTTGCCCACTTTTGGATGGATTTTTTTGTTTTTTTCTTGTAAATCTGTTTTAGTTCTTTGTAGATATCCTTTCTCAGATGAGTAGATTACAAAAATTTTTTCCCATTCTGTTGGATGCCGGTTTACTCTAATGATTGTTTCTTTTGTACAGAAGCTCTGGAGTTTAATTAAATTCCATTTGTCTATTTTGGCTTTTGTTGCCAATACTTTTGGCGTTTTAGTCATGAAGTCCTTGCCTATGCCTATGTCCTGAATGGTTTTGCCTAGGTTTTCTTCTAGGGTTTTTATGGTATTTGGTCTTACATTTAAGTCTTTAATGCATCTGGAGTTAATTTTAGTGTAAGTTGTCAGGAAGGGGTCCAGTTTCAGCTTACTGCACATGGCTAGCCAGTTTTCCCAGCACCATTTATTATACAGGGAATCCTTTCCCCATTGCTTGTTTTTATCAGGTTTGTCAAAGATCAGATGGTTGTAGATGTGGGGCATTATTGCTGAGGCCTCCGTTGTGTTCCATTTGTCTGTATCTCTGTTTTGGTACTAGTATCATGCTGTTTTGATTACTGTAGCCTTGTAGTATAGTTTGAAGTCAGGTGGCATGATGCCTCCAGCTTTGTTCTTTATGCTTAGGATTGTCTTGGCTATGCGGGCTCTCTTTTGGTTCCATATGAAGTTTAACATGATATTTTCCAGTTCTGTGAAGAAGGTCATTGGTAGCTTGTTGGGGTTAGCATTGAATCTGTAAATTACTTTGGGTGGTATGGCCATTTTCACAATATTGATTCTTCCTAACCATGAGCATGGAAAGTTTTTCCATCTGTTTGTGTCCTCTCTTATTTCGTTGAGCAGTGGTTTGTAGTTCTCCTTGAAGAGGTCCTCTACATCCTTTGGTCATTGTATTCCTAGGTATTTTGTTCTCTTTGTAGCAATCGTGAATGGCAGTTCGCTCTTGATTTGGCTCTCCTTTAGTCTGTTGTTGGTATATAGGAATGCTTGTGATTTCTGCACATTAATTTTGTATCTTGAAACTTTGCTGAAGTTGCTTATCAGTTTAAGGAGATTTTGGGCTGAGACGATGGCATCTTCTAAATATACAATCATGTCAACTGTAAATAGAGAAAATTTGACTTCCTTCTTTCCTAATTGAATACCCTTTACTTCTTTTTCTTGCCTGATTGCTCTGGCTAGAACTTCCAATGCTATATTGAATAGGAATGGTGAGAGAGGGCATCCTTGTCTAGTGCCAGATTTCAAAGGGAATGCTTCCAGTTTTTGCCCATTCAGTTTGATATTGGCTGTGGGTTTGTCATAAATGGCTTTTATTATTTTGAGATACGTCCCAATGATACCTAGTTTATTGAGAGTTTTTAGAATAAAGAGTTGAATTTTGTCGAAGGCCTTCTCTGCATCTATTGAGATGATCATGTGTTTTTTGTCTTTGGTTCTGTTTATGTGGTGGATTATCATTATAGACTTGTGTATGTTGAACCAGCCTTGCATCCCCAGGATGAAGCAGATGTCTTCTTTGAAAAGTGCCTGTTCATATCCTTCACCCACTTTTTGATGGGGTTATGTTTTTTCTTGAAAATTTTTTAGTTCTTTGTAGATTCTGGATATTAGCCCTTTGTTAGATGGGTGGCTTGCCACCCAAAATTTTTTCCCATTTTGTTGGTTGCTGGTTCACTTTAATGATTGTTTCTTTTGCTGTGCAGAAGCACTTAAGTTTAATTAGATCCCTTTTGTCTATTTTGGCTTTTGTTGCCATTGCTTTTGGTGTTTTAGTCATGAAGTCCTTGCCTATGCCTACGTCCTGAATAGTATTGCCTATGTTTTCTTCCAGGGTTTTTATCGTGTTAGGTATTACATTTAAATCTTTATTCCATCTGGAGTTAATTTTTGTTTAAGGTGTAAGGAATGGGTCCAGTTTCAGCTTTCTGCACATGGTTAGTCAGTTTTTCCTGCCACTTCTAATCCATCTTCCACAGTAAAGCAAGTGATCTTTTCAGAGTACACATCTAATTGTATGACTTCCTGGTTTGTACGACTTTAGTGGCTTACATAAAGGTCAGTGTCCTTTGTAAGACCCACAAGCCGTGCAGGTAACCTCCAGTGTACCTTTCTGATATGTTTTTCAGCTGAATTCCCCTTGTTCTCTCTCTTTTGGCTCTGTGGATATGGTATATCTTTTCCTGATGCATGGCATACAGGAGGAATTACTCTTAGGCATTGTGCTTTCTTTAGCATTCCTTTGTCTCTTAGAAAATCTTGTCCCAACTGCTTGCCCTTCACCTCCTATAGCCGTGTAGTTTTTTCTTAACACTTAGCTCAGGTGTAATTTTACATATATTATTGTAACATATTAGTGAAATAATTTGAGCAATCAGTAAAAGTGTATAAACCACTTGACTAATACTTGGGTTAGGTAGCAAACTGGTTTCTGTATTAGTTCTATATAGCATGGGAGAGATTTTATGAATTTGCTTGAAATTTAATTGCATAGCGCTATAAAGCCTGCCAACAACTAGAAGATTCCATAGTGGACATTAAAAGTATACACTTGATTTTGGTTACCTAGTTATGTGGGCTGTGTACCCAAGAGAATCGGTTGGAATTTTGGAAATCTTTGAAGAAAACTTTTTAATGGAATAAATTTTAAATCAGATTCTTACATTTTTAAAAGCAGAGTGACATCCAAAATTATTTCCTTGGAATTTATTCTGATTTTTAAGTTAGAGTATTTAAAGGAAAGTAGTGTCTCTACCCTCCTTACTTTGAAAAAAATGTATGTATTTAGATTGGCAGAATATTTTATGACATGATTAGAATTGAGTACAGAAGAATTGGTGACCCTTGCACATTTGGGGATTTTATTTCCTTAATTTCCATTTCAATGCTATACATCTTTCCTGGAGCTTTGTTACTATGAATCATGGAATAAAATTAAGTTGATTCTGTATTCTTTTCTTCAACCCTACAATTTGGCAGTGAGAATATTTTTTTCCCTAAAAAATGACTCATTTATAAAGAGGTTTTCTGTGAACATGGAAAAGACTTAAATACTGTCAGAAATCTTGCAGATGGCAGTAGGGTGGATATTTGGACCTGCTAATAAATGCAAAATGGCAAAATTCATATTGACCAGTATTAACCAGTCAAAGATTATAGGAAAGTTACAGTTCTAAAATGAGACATGAAATGTGTGTTCTGAAAAATAAGAACTCAGTAAAGTATATGAAAAGCTTATTTTTTTGCTTTTATTTTAAGGTATTTTTCATTCTTTAAGGTTGACCCGGCTATGAGTCAACCAATGTTTTATTTCTTTTTCCTCTTGGAAATTGTTCTGTGTTGTAATATTCCCCCTTTTAATCTTTATTTTCCTGGTTTTTAGTCCAAAATTTGTTTTCTGAATTTCATTCTCTTTCTTCTGGGGTTTTGCCCTAGGATTCCCCCAGCTTGGATGTCGTTTGGTTTTCTTTATTTTGTTACTAAGCATATTTCCTCTAGCTTCTAAAACAACATTTGCATTTCTTTCTGCAATTAGTATTTTAAGAATGCATTTAATTGTAACCTTAAAAATATACGTATCATAACATTCTCAAATTCTGAGAAGTACTTATTATTCTTATACTGTAATATAAGAAAGAGAGCCATTATGAAATACACCGCGGCCATGTTTGCATGTTTAGCATTAGGTCTGTATAACGCTGCAAAGGGTTAAATTCTCAAAGTACTAATGGTGGCTGATAAGGCTGTTGAATAACATTCTGCAGAAGTATTCTTGAGGTTTTGTACAATAGTCATTGAGTCTGAAGAAAAGAAAGAAACTCACATTTATTGAGTACCTAATATCCGCCAGAATCTTCACCTGTGACTCCATTTGTTTCTTTTCAAAAGTGAAGTGGATGATAATATCAGTTTATGGTAAGAAACTAAGCCTTTACTAGGCAAAGTGATTTAGCCAAAATCTCATAGAAAGTAAAAGGAAGAGCAAAAAGTCAGGGCAAGGTCTTTTCCAATTTCAAATTCATCGTCTTTCCACTTCACTGTGTTGCCTCCCAGGATTTGGGGATTGATGACTCTGCCTGAGGTCACATTATGAGTCAGAGGTAAGTTGGAAACACAGTTAGGGCATCTCCATGTTGTTTTAATCTGTAAAATGCAGTGTGTCCTCTATAACAAACACATCAACTTTTTCGAAGAGGAGAGACAGCATAGCAGCATTTACTCTTTTATGAAAGATTAATTTTCTTAAAAACGTAGTAAGGCAGATATGACATCTGGCTTAACTTTTGAAAAACTGTAAAAGAAAAATAATTCATTAAATGTGAACTTTGTAGATGATCACCATTTTGATCAATAGCCAATTTCCATGGTAACTTTCTTTTGAGGAATTTTATGAACATTCCTTTTCTCTGGGTACTCAGATTTCTAAACAATTTAAAAATAGTCTTGTAAAATGGATTTCTTTGAATCCAATGAGTCTATCTACAATGATCAGATCTGACCCACCATGAAGCCCTTTCTGATAGAGAATGTTCCCACTGGCTCTATGAACTTACTAGCTGTGTAACTTTGGGCCAGTTACTTAACTTCTGTGCCCTAGTTTCCTCATCTGAAAAAAAGATAATTTAGAACCTATATTATAGAGTGGTTGTAAGGAGGAAAGTGAATTCTAGATTTGTTAATTGCTATCAGTGACAGAGTTGAGCTTGAATTCCAGGCCTATCTGATTCCACAGTGGCTGAGGGAAGGAGATTCAGTGATAACTAGAGTAGTAGACATACAGGACTGAGCAAGGTCTGTGCAAATTGAATTTCTTCTTTCTTTTGAGTAATCTTGAGAACAGGAAACATGAGATTACTAAATGTTTGCATTTTGTCCTGAAAACTGCCCAAACATAACATGATTCTTTGAGGAAAGATTTTTTTTTTTTTTACACATTTGTGTATAGCGTTGATGACTTTAAACGATTCCAATCAATGTTTTATCAGCAGCAGTGTGCCAAACAGTGTGTTTATTGCCAAAAATACAGAAATGAATTAAATCTGGTCTTTTATCTCAAGGGGACTCAAAACCCCGTGATGGAGACAGTGCTAGTCTAGCAGATGATAGGTTGGAAAAATGCACATTGTTTTGTCTGGAGTATGGAGAGGTTGATAATCAGACTCACTGTTCCCTGATGGGGTGCAATGGTTAAGGATTGGGCAAAGGGACTCAAGAAAAAAGTGTGAATCTGAGAAGTTATGGAGAAATCATTGCAATATATTCTTTGAAGAACTGAGTAGAGTATGAAGGAAAGGATGATGGTTGGTGATAAAAATTGTATAGTCATTGTCATTCTGGAAGTAGCTGAGAAGGCACTTTACACAATAGAAAATGTAAGTGCATGTAAAAGGAGAAAAACAATAACCTAAGACTGATCTTTCAGAGACAACTCGTTATTACTAGAGGTAGCAAAGAATATTAGAAAGCATATTTGAAAATGTGAATAGAAAAACAGGGAATTATTATGTCTCTAAAACAGTTAAAAATATATTGACAGGTGAGTGGATGAATGTGAAGACCAATGCAGACACCCATGAATAGCCACATAGAAATGAAGCTTTTAGATTTATGAATGAAGATGTAATTGGAAACATTAATGAGATCTGTGTTAACATAGTTGACAATGAAGACTCGTACATAAACAGTAAGATCTAAGAAAAATGGAACCTGAATAGAGAATATGAGAAAGATGGAATTTGATAGTGCTTATTATGTTTGTAGGTACCAGATGGTAGTCCATTAACCTGACAGTGAGCCCTAAGAAAACTAGATGAATGTTTAGGGCCTACAAGTTAATTTGGAGACTTTAGCTGCCATGTACTAAACGAACAATAAGTATTTGCCTCTGTCTAAAAAAATTGCGCTATTTTACTGAAGTTCCAGTTTTTGTGAAGGGATGTCTAAGAAGCAGTGGAGATGAGAGTGACTTCTCTCTTTCCTCTCCCCTAAGCAAACAGCCCAGCCTTGGGGGACCATAGGGCTTATGTTGCAACTACCTTCTTGCATTTAACATCAGCAGCTTTCTAAAATGAGTAATCTAAAGACTGAAGAATAGCATTAATCAAGGGTTAATTTATTCTAGGGATTAACTCAGATGGCCATTAATTAGTTTATTAATATATACGTATTTGTTTAATCCTCCAATCTCTTGAGGTGTTTCTCTCTTGGGTATGTTGAATATGTTTCTAGTAAATCCAGTGCATTTCTTAAGAAAGAAGGAAAATTAAATCTCCTCTTAATATTTTCTAAATATTTTTATTAATCTACAAATATTTAGGACTCTATATACTTTTTAAAGAATATCAAAGGGCATAAAGATCAAAGGGTATGCATTCCTTATTAAGCATTTAACACTGTGTTATTTTGGAGCTGTCTGTAAGTGAAGTTTTAGGTGGGGGAAACAAGAGTGAATTCCAAAACAGAGAACTTCTCTTGGTGAATATAATGAAATATTAATTTTTAATTTTTAAATTTTTCTTTAGGGACATCAGGGAATTGCAGGGACACCAGGTGTTCCAGGAACTCAAGGAATACAAGTATGTGATCCATTTATACATTTTTTATACAAATTTTATAAATTTTATTTTTAGTGAACTGCAAACTATTATTAACAAAATTTTATTTTGTGGTTAATTTAGGGAGCTCGAGGACTACCAGGTTACAAAGGAGAACCAGGAAGAGATGGTGACAAGGTAAACACACACACAAATGCAATCAGTGGTTTTAATTCCTCAAAGATAAAGGACGTTAGCTATGATGGCTTCCATTCAGTGGTCTTCACCTTTGTGACTTCTAAGATTTGTGGGCTCAGAAATTTGTCAGTGGCTATTAGCCAATAAAGCTTATAGAAAGCTTTTATCAATAGATAAAGGAAGTCATCACTGACCACTGTCAAATGAAATAGACATTGGTATTGCCCTATGCCATGTTCTGTCCCTGTGGTTAAGCTCCACAGGGAGCTACCTTCTTAGAGGGGAGTCAGCTATGTGAAAAAAATGTGTTATCATGTTAGCCTCAGATAGCCCAATACCCAAGGGACCATCTCCACAATAGGTATCTATCTGGTATGTGGCCTATTGGCTCAGCCTTAATGGACTTCACCCTTAGGGCTTCAATGAATACAGATAACATTTCTATTACTGACTTTTTTTTTTTTTTTTTAACAACTCTGAGATTCTCCAAGCTTCCTGTGAAGTATATGTTCATTAAATATGCTAGTACTTTCTCATGGATCCAATCAGCACCTACTGGTGGCTAGTCTATGGCCAAGATGCCCAGTTATATTTGTTCAGATCCCCATGTTGATTTGTTAGGTTAATTCTTAAAATACAATCTTGTTTTCAAGTCTTTGAAGGCATTTTGATGTTTGCTTATGATAGAAACCTGTAGTAATTTTCTAACTGTCATCCTTGAAAAATTCTTGCGTTGTTAGAATTTACACATATACTAATGTGCACAGTATTCACATCTGAAACACTGATCTAGACTGTATCCATTTTATGATTGTATGCATGCTTATGTTGGTTGCAGAAAATTATAGCTGTTAAAAGTACCATCTCAAGTCCGATGGATCTGTTTCTTTCAAACTATTTGATGTGGAGCGAGTTGCTTAATGTCTCTGAATCTTATTTTGTTTATTTACAAAATGGGGATTTTTTAATAGGTTTATTGTGAGGGTTAAATGAGATAGTACATGAAAACTACACAGTATGGTTTCTGGAAGAGGGTTTTTCTTAAATAAGTGGTTCTTTTCGTGATTCTGTTTTGTTCATCAGGTAGCATGGTTGTAGTTGGGATGTAGCATAGGTTGGTCTGGCACTGTGTCTTGAGCAAGTCATGGCTGAGAGCATTGTCATCAGGGCAAATAGAACAGTGAGTGACTGGAAAAGAGGTAGAGAGAAAATGGTATAGGTAAAGGCAGAGTTATAAGGAGAATTAGAGGAGGTAAAGCAGAAGCAATAGTTGGTATAAATGCCAGAGAAGAAGTGTAAAATCCTTATTTCTACTAAGTGACCCCAGCCCTCCATGAGACTTTTAGCCACTAAACACTTTCTGCCAGTTTTAAATGTTGGAGGAATCTAGAGAGAGAGTAGGGAGGAGGCCAGGCCACAGGCATGGGACGTATCTTAAAGACTCATGCTTTGGAGGTGTCATAGGAAACAGTCCGACCTTCTTCAGGTGAAGGGGGATTGATTGCACTGGCAGGGTGGGGACACATTCTGAGGAGACCAGGTACCAGGCACCTACCTTCTAGTCTACAGGATTGTAGTTGTCTGTCTTCTCAGAAATAGCCTGATTTTGGAGAAGAAAGGTATGAAAACATATATGTTGGAATGAATGAATAAATAAACATATTATTTTCCTTTTGGTTGAGTGTTTTAATTTATATTTGACAGATAAAATTGTATATATTTTTCATGTACAACATTTAGTAAAGTATATATTGTGGAATGACTAAATCTAGCTAATTAATATATACGTATATATAAAACTCACATAAATATCATTTTTGTGGTGAGAACACTTTACATTCACTCTCTTAGAATTTTTCAATAATACAATAATATATAATATAATTAACCCTAGTCACCATATTGTACAAAAGATCTCTTGAACTTTCTCATAGCAAGCTTAAATTTTGTATCCTTTGGTCAATGTCTTCCCAATCCCCATCCTCCCATCCACCCCAGCCTCTGGTAACTACCCCTCTACTTTCTATTCCTATGAGATCACATTTTTCAGTTTTCACATATAAGTGAGATAATATGGTATTTGCCTTTTTGTGTCTGACTTATTTTGCTTAACAAAATGTCTTACATGTTCATTCATGTTAAAAATGTCGGGATTTCCTTCTTTTTTATAGCTGAGTAGTAGTCCATTGTGGATATGTACCACAATTTCTTTATCCATTCATCCATTGACAGAACTTAGGCTGACTCCATGTCCTGGCTACTGGGAATAGCGCGGCTATAAAGATGGGAGTGCAGGTATCTCTCCAACATACTGATTTTATTCTTTAGTTGAGTTTTACACACTATAGATAAAAAGGGGGATTTTATTTGTACATCTTAAAATAATGGAACTAAATTTTTATGGGAATAAATATTCCTTATTTTAAAATAATAGAATAATAATAGTTCTACTAGTGGCATCTTATGCTAACTACTTTATTGTTTGGGGTCATTGTGTTGTCTTTTAAATATAGGTGTGAATTTTACAGTGTCTTACATTCTATTGGATAAGATAAATAGGATGTATATTTATGCAAAGGTCTCTGTTCTCAGACCAGTCATGGCTTTTATTTAGAGTTGATTGTTTTCTGAAGTTCATTGTTGGGGTTAAACTCTGATCTGACAGAGTCATTGCGGGTCTAAAATCACCATGTGCTATCTTCCAAGTTTCCGCCTCACATTCCATGTGGCTTCTGGGAGTTCTCTGCCCAGACCTAAAATAATTTAGTAAGTTAATTGAAGGTTTTTCCTTGATTATTCCTTTATAATATGGTTCCTTGATTTTTGAAAATGAAGGGTTAAAAAACATATCACTGAGACGACTTTGACTTGTGGCAGTGCAAGATACTTTTCCAGGCATCACGCAGTGGCCTTTGAAAGATTGTTTCACACAATACTGTTCTCCATTAGGATATTTTCCCAGAATAATTTCCATTTTGTGGGTTTTCTCCGAAGACTCCTACCATAGGAATTTCCACTAAGATAATTGAAATTAGATGTGCTTTCTTGCTGACTTCAACATTTGTTCTTCACATATCGCACAACAGAATGTGTATAGACTTTGCAGCCTTTTTACAGCCCCCTCAATTTACAAAATCAAAGGAAAAGTTACTCAGCAAATAGTCTTCAATTGGTAACTCCTTTTATTACATGTTTTAAAGCTGTTCTTTGAAATCTAAAAAATGCTTTTAATACTTTAAAATACTTCCTCAATATTAAACTAATATTTAAATTATATGGAGAAATATTTTTTGCTAAAAGTTACATTAGGCTCTGCTGGTTAATGGTTATTTTTTGTTAAAACTTACATTAGGCTATGCAGGCTATCCTGATAGGTATTTATGAATTTTCAAATTGAATATGACACTTTTTATGGCAAATTCAATTTTAGAGATGTAGGAAATATGAGTTATTTATTTTTTAACTTATCCAGACTACAAATTCATGACTTGATTTTTCTGGGCTTTAGAAATAAAATGTCATAATTATATCTAAGGTATTATTATTATTGGACAAATTATAGATTTTATTTTCTTTGTTAGTACATTCAACTTTTAAGTGGTCCCTTCAAAACCGCACTTTCCCATTGTTCTCAGCACCCAGACTGGAGCATCATGTGATGGGTAAGACTTCCCTATCTGAATAAAGTTCCTTACATTTGGGCTTCAAACCTCAAAAAACTAAGTGCTTTTAGAGTGGTTTCTATTATAGAGTCAGTCATAACCAAGGAACTCCAATATATATTTTGAAAGAATATGGGTAAAAAAGGCAAGTGTTAAAACTTAGTATGTTAGTGGTATTACTTCCTTCCTTGAAGACCAAACAAGAATGAAAAAACAGAGAGAGAGTCTACCTGTATAATTTTCTGATAACACCATGCCTAAGCACTTGTGTGTGTGTGTGTGTGTGTGTGTGTGCACTCGCGTGTGCACATGCATGCATGTGTATGAGATTTGGGAGCTTAAAGCAGTTACAGATTATAGGCTTAGCTTTGAATTCAGACTGCTTGCCTCTCAAGTCACACTTCTTAATCTCTTTAAATCTGGTTTTTATCATCTGGAAAATGGAAGCCATAGTGTTACTTACTGCATAGGCTTTTTGTGAAGACTAAATGAGGGCATGCATGTGGTTGGCCTAAATGAAGTGCTATAAATTGGTGATAATAGTGACAATGATTATGATTTGTTATTGGGGCTGTCATTCTGGTGATTACTTAAGGCAAAATTTTTGAAACTGTCTTTGAGTTATTCTTTATCCTTCCTCTCTCTGTTGAAGTGCTGCATCTGAAACAATCAGAAATTCCCTAAATGTCTTCCCACTGTGTCTACCTTCTTACTTGTATATGTACCTGTACTCTGCCTTTCCTCCTCTTACTGTGGGTGAAGTGTCCATGTGTAGTCCACAGGCCTTTCTGCCACTCTGGACCCATCTTTCTTCATTACTTTGTGTTATTAACTAGCTCTTCTCTTTTCTAGTTAAATTTTCCCAATAACCTAGTGAATGATCCATTTGAAACCACCCAAACATCCCCACTTCCTCTACCACATAGCTTCCTTTACCTACCACGCCATTTCTTCGTTTCTCATTATAGTGCAAGTGCTCTAAAAGGTTTGCCTTTATTCTCTGCACATTTTTACTTCCATTTCTCTCTCTGACCCATTCTAGAAGGACTTCCATCCCAACCTTCTGCAGCATATTTAGATCACCAGTCTACCATCTTTGAAATCCGTTAGTCAGCATTTTTCAATGATTTCTTCTTGTCTTGCTGTATGTTTCCACAACATTTGACACTGTTGTCTACTCCCACCTTCTTGGGACAACTTCTTCTCTTAGCTTCTGGAGAAGAGAAGCTTCTCTAGAGAAGCTGCTCCTAGATTTTTCCTGGCTGTCACTAGTTACCTTTTCATGTTTTCTTGTTGGCTCTTTCTCCTCCTCCTCCACACATTCCCTAAATGTTGGGGTACCTCCAGGATTCAGCCCTGTCCTCTTACCTTTCCTCATTAAGAGATTTTATTATTGTAATATTAATAAGTATAAACATATATGAATATAAATGTATATATTAAATACATGCATATGTTTTATAATTATAGGAATAATAATTATTGATATGATTAATGTAGCAAATAATGACATACATATATGCACAATCTCTTTTCTAAAAAACATTTTGCTTCATCTGAATCTGGAGAAACTTGGAGTTGTTACAATCAAGGATTTTCAGAAAACAAGTTTCTCTACTTTTTATGGAAATGGTGGTACTTTTAGGTTGGTGGAAAAGTAATTGTATTTTTGGCCATCATTTTCAATGGCAAAAACTGCAATTTCCCTTTAAAAAGTTCTTTCCTCAGAGGCTTTTCTCCCCAAGCAGTACTAGCTCTGCCCTCCCTAAATATTCTCTGGTATTAGGCTTTGCTGAGTGTCTTCCTGTACACATGGTGCTGACTTATGTGTGCTCAGGTGTTAACTAATTCTGTGGCTGCTTTTGCAATCTTGATTCTCTCCTGATCTTTCAACCTTTTGTCTTGTAAAGCTATATAATGGATTTAGCATCTTAGATTATTATGAAGAACTATTAATTCCATGTCTTGCCTTATTTTTTGGCTGTTATTCCTCTTCTGTCCTGTTTTCTCTTTTTTCTATTGGTATTATAAGGAATCTTAAAACTTTTATTGAATTTTTATATAATGCTTCATATTTTGTTCTAAACTAAATTTTTATCTTCTCTTTGGATGTCTTCTGTTGTATGGTCATTGAGAAGCTACAGCAGTGACTCAGTAGTAGAAGTTTGGAAATCTGTTTCCTTTGTAGGCATAGGTAGTCCGATGGCAGTCCCAAAGCCCAAATGGAATGCCCATCACTGTGTTAGAGGAATTATTTTAGTAGAATAAAATAGTTTCCCATAAGTCATTATTGCCTGAGCTTGTGTAAGAGTTAGCATTTGTGTTTTTGTTGTTGTTGTTTTTGCATTTATTTTTTGTGAGAGGAAAAGAAGCCTCAGATCTATGCAAAACTTTATGTGTTGGGTACTTGCAGGGTTTTTACTGTGGTGTGTACATTTTTCTGTTTTATTCCTGGATATGTTTTGCATCGATTTTGTCCATATGCATTCCCCTTCACATTTAATCCTCACAAAAAGTCCTGTGGGTTTAGTACAGTAAGTCATACTTGATCATTTTAGATTAATTGTGAAGTAAGTTATCCTTATTTTACATTTTGGAAAACTGAAAAATGAAGAGCTTAAGTCATTTGTGTAAAGTTACTCAAGGATCCGGGCGGTTGAAATAAAATGCCTTGATCCCAATCTGGCTTTTTTTTCCCTATATTTTTTTGCTTTGGCCAGAATAGTTTTTCACTTTGCAACTTGTACTTCTTTTAGTCTACTGCCTGTACTGTGAGAAGAATCCCTGAATGCTTGTCAGGAGCCAAGAAGATAAGCAGGGGAAGTAGCAGATGGATGAGTACCCACGATCATTCGGACTGGGCTATGAGAGTATTCATGGCCTATGAGAGTATTCATGGTCTACGTTACTTTCTAGGGAAGAGAGATAGTTAATTCTAGATCATAGGTTATCAAACCTTTAAATTGCAAAATGTATTTCAGTAAAAGACTTTTGGGCATGTAGCCTCATATATAAATATTAATTATCTGTGCTACTAAGTAAAATCTTACATGAATTTGAATGAATTAAAAGACATTTTAAAAAATGAATTAAAAAATAGTACTTCTCATGTTCTTCTTCTACCCCCCAAAATAATCTTCACCTGACGGAAGACTGTGACTCTAGTTTCACTTAAGAAGTCGATGGTCTCATCAAAGTTATATTCTTCAACTCTGGAAGGTTTGGAAGCAGCCTGTGAGAAATGGAATTTATATTAGTATCTTGGATTCTCCTTGACTTTAATCATCTGTAAACTCTGATAGGACCAAGAGTGTGACTCCCCCAAATATTTGTTTTATTGAAATTTTCTTTGAGCACTCAAGGGTGTTGGCTGTGTTTTGGGAAATGAAAACATTTTGTATATTCAGCAAATTATTATTAATCACAAGTGAAGCAATAGGTGGGATAGAGGAGCTTATGCTATAATAACAAGCAAACCCCAAACCCCAAATGTTTTAAGCTTGTGGCTTAAAACAGCAAAGGTTTTTTGCTCATCAAACTATATATTTATCAGCAGCAGTGAGGAGCTCCCCATTGTTTCACAGGGAGGCTCAGGTTAACAGACATTCGCCATCTAGGTCATGACCAATTATGGTACCAGGTGCAAGGAGAATCAAGCATTGGCTTTTAGATCACTATCATTCATGTTTAATTAACTAGGGCAAATTGTGCAAACCACATAGATTTTGACAAATTCGGAAAGTGTGATTTCCCATATGCCAAAGAGTGGAGAGGAATCTGGATATTGGTAAATAGTAGTTGTACCAAGAAAAAAGTTGGAATGAGTCAAGGATGAATTCTTTCCTCAAAGAGGTTGGAGTCTAAAAAAGGACATAACACAAAATAACTCTATTTCAAAACAGTCAGTGTTAAGTACCAAAGAAGAGAGTCAAATGAAATTCTCCAGGAGTTTAAAGGAAAGTTGAAAATTGGAAAGGCTTCATGAGAGAAAGCATAAAGAAAATGTTAATCACAGCTATACAATGTAGGGACTGTTTTTATCAAATTTAAGATATCTCTAAGTAAGGTTGCCTTGGTTTTTTATTTATTGATATTATTTTGGTATTACCAGTAAGACTGTAAGAAACATCTTGGAATATATTTCTCAGTAATTTTTCATGAGTTTATCAATAGGAAAAATTCTCAGAAGTGGAATTGATTATTGGATCAAAGGGTTAATTTCATAAACTTTGATTTAAATTGCTTATTGAATTCCCAGAAAGTTGATTCTCTCTCAACAAGTATATGAAAATATCTTTTATCACACTCTATCAGCATTGCTTTTTTTAATTTCCAATTTTCACCAGTATAATTTAGAAATGGTGCTGGTTTGATTTTCATTGCTTTATTAGAAAGTTGGGTAAGGTATCTTGACATGTGATTTTGGGGCATTGTGTTACTTCTCGTTAATTTGCCTATTTTCTCATATCTTCTATTTTCCTACCGGGCTGTGATCCTTTTAAAAATTGATTTTTGTATGCATTTTGTAAATTGTTTATATATGTGAAAACATTTTTTCTGGGTTGTATTATGTGTTTTGACTTGGTTTTTGGAATTTTAACCATAGAGAAAATTTTCATTTTTATATAAAGTAGTTTTCTCTTCTCTTTTTCTCCTATCTTTGTATATAAATAGAAAGATTTCACATTCTAGTATATTGATTATAATTATTGATGATTTTATTTTTGTAATTTTATTTTTTTTAACCATTAAATTTGGTTTATGGAGTAAAGTTAGATAAGCATTTGTATTAGTCTATTTTCATGCTGCTGATAAAGACATATCCAAGTCTGGGCAATTTTCAAAAGAAAGAGGTTTAGTGGACTTAAAGTTCCATGTGGCTGTGGAGGCCTCACAGTTGTGCTCACAGGCAAGGAGGAGCAAGTCACGTCTTACATGGATAGCAGTAAGCAAGGAGAAATAACTTGGGCAGGGAAACTCCTGTTTTTAAAACCATCAGATCTCGTGAGACTTACTATCATGAGAACAGCACAGGAAAAACCCACCTCTGTGATTTAATTACCTCCCACTGGGTTCCTCCCACAATAAGTGTGAATTATTGGAGTTTCAGTTCAAGATGAGATTTGGTTTGGGTCATAGCCAAACAATATCATTCTGCTTCTGATCCCTCCCAAAACCAATCATGCCTTCCCAACAGTACCCCAAAGTCTTAACTTATTTCAGCATTAACTTAAAAGTTCAAGTCCAAAGTCTCATTTGAGACAAGGCATGTCCTTTCCACCTATGAGCCAGTAGAAGCCAAAGCAAGTTAGTTACTTTCTAGATAAAATAGGGGTACAGGCACTGGGTAAATACTCCCATTCCAAATGGGAGAAATTGACCGTAATGAAGAGGCTAAAGGCCACATGCAAGTCTGAAATCCACTGGAGCAGTCAAATCTTAATGCTCCAAAATGATCTCCATTGACTCTATGTCTTACATCCAGGTCATGCTGATGCAAGAGGTGGGTTCCCATAGTCTTGGGCAGCTCTGCCCCTGTGGCTTTGCAGGGTACAGCCTTCCTCCTGGCTGCTTTCATGGGCTGGCATTGAGTGTCTGCAACTTTTCCAGCCGCACGGTGCAAGTTGTCGATGGATCTACCATTCTGGGGTCTGGAGGATGGTGACCCTCTTCTCACAGCTCTGCTAGGCTGTGCCCCAGTAGGGACTCTGTGTGAGGGCTGCAACCCCACATTTCCCTTTTTCACTGCCCAAGCAGAGGTTCTCCATGCGTGCAGCAAACTTCTGCCTGGGCATCCAGGCATTTCCATGCATCCTCTGAAGTCTAGGTAGAGGTTCCCAAACCCCAATTCTTGATTTTTGTGCTTCTGCAGGGTCAACACCACATGGAAGCTGCAAGGCTTGGAGCTTCCACCCTCTGAGGCAATGGCTTACGCTGTACCTTGGCCCCTTTTAGCCATGGCTGGAGTGGCTGGAATGCAGGACAGCAAGTCCCTAGGCTACACAGAGCAAGGGGGCCCTGGATCTGGCCCAAGAAACCATTTTTTCCTCATAGGCCTCCAGGCCTGTGATGGGAGGGGCTGCTGTGGAGACCTCTGATATGCCCTGAAGACATTTTCCCCATTTTCTTGAGGGTTAACATTTCCCCATTTCTTGGTCATTGCTTATGTAAATTCCTGCAGCCAGCTTGAATTTCTCCTCAGAAAATATGATTTTCTTTTCTATCACATTATCAGGCTGCAAATTTTCCAAATTTTTATGCTGTGCTTCATTTATAAAATTGAATGCCTCTGTCAGCACCAAGTTACCTCTTGAATGCCTTGCTGCTTAGAAATTTCTTCTGCCAGATACGCTAAATTATGTCTTTCAAATTCAAAGTTCCACAAATCTTCAGGACAGGGGAAAACTACCACCAGTCTCTTTGCTAAAACATAACAAGTCTTTTTTATTCCAGTTCCCAGAAAATTCCTCATCTCCATCTGAGACTACCTGAGCCTGGATTTCATTGTCCATGTCATTGCAAAGCAATGCAAGTCTATAAAGAGTTCCAAACTTTCTCACATTTTCCTGTCTACTTTTGAGCCCTCCAAACTGTTCCCACTCCAGCCAGTTACCCAGTTCCAAAGTTGCTTTCACATTTTTGGGTATCTTTTCAGCAGTCCCCCACTCTACTGGTACCAGTTTACTGTATTAGTCTGTTTTCATGATGCTAATCAAGACATAGCCAAGACTGGGCAGTTTACAAAAGAAAGAGGTTTAATGGACATACAGTTTCATGTGGCTGGGGAGGCCTCACAATCATGGCGGAGGGCAAGGAGGAGCAAGTCAAGTCTTACATGGATGGCAGCTGGCAAAGAGAGAAAGCTGATGCAGGGAAACTCCCATTTTTAAAACCATCGGATCTCATGAAACATACTATCACAAGAACAGCACAGGAAAGACCCACCCCCATGATTCAATTACCTCCCACTGGGTTCTTCCCACCACAGTGGGAATTGTGGGAGTTACAATTCAAGATGACATTAAGGTGGGGAAACAGCCAAACCATATCAGCATGCTTATTTTATAAAATCATTTTCCTAAATAGCCAGTTGCCATTACCATAATATTTATGGAATACCACTTTTTTCTCCACTTACTTGAAAAACCATCTTCATCATTCCATTTCCGTTTTCATTTGGGCCTGGTGTTTTTGGCTTTTCATTCCCTTCCATTGATCTGTCTACATCTCCACTGCAGAATTGTTTTAATTATTGTCACATCATGATCTGACTTAATATTGGCAGGGCTAATCTTTCCTCATTATTCTTTATAATCAAAATTTTCCTGGCTATTTTTGAATACTTATTTTTCCAGATCAAGCTCAGTATCTTTCCTTCAATTTTTTAGAAATTACTGTTCTTATTTCAATTAGGATTCCTTTGCACATATGGATTAGTTTAGAAGCATTCACATCTTTCCAATTGCTATTTAAGATTATGGCTTATTTTTCTTTTTACTTCAATCTTGAATTTTTTTGTTAGTAGCCCTGAGCATTACCCAAGTTTATATTAACCTCCCAATTTTTTATCTCTTATGTTATCATTATAAATGTAGCCCTTTTAACATATATTTTATGTTGGTTATATTTTATATATAAAAAAGCTATTTATTTTTAATAATTTTAAAGCACCAAATGAATTTATTTATCTTATTCATTTAGGGTATTAGATATATTGACATACTAGAGGTATAAAAAATATTTTTCTTCCTTTTTTAGCCCTATTTCTATATTTTGTCTAAATTTGTTGGTGATCCAGAAAAAAAACATTAAAAATAGTGCAAATACAAGGTAATTTGTTTTCATTTTAAGTCTTAAACAGGCATAGTCTCTTTTAGTTCAGTTTGGTGGTTCTTTTGGTATTATATAATAACTCTCTCAATAGCATATCGCATATGTATATGTGTATGTATTTGCAATTTTATGTTTTTGACTTTTGATTTTAGTCAATAGCAACATCCACAATCTTGCTTCAATCATATCTCCCTCTCTACACTTACAACGCATCCACTACACCCTTTGTTTACTTTTCATGAGCCGACTGTCCAGCTTGACAGGACTTACTGAACTCTCCTTTAATGGACTAGAGATTTTTTTTTTTTTTTTTTTTTAAGATGGAGTCTCACTCTGTCACCAATGCTGGAGTGCAGTGGTGTGATCTTGGCTCACTGCAACCTCTGCCTCCTGGGTTGGAGCAATTCTGTCTCAGCCTCCTGAGTAGCTGAAATTACAGGTGTGCGCCACCATGCCTGGCTGATTTTTGCATTTTCAGTAAAGGCAGGATTTTGCCATGTTGGTCAGGCTGTTTTTGAATTCCTGATCTCAGGTGATCCTCTCACCTTGGACTCCCATGCTGGGCCTGGACTCAGAGATTTTAAGGATGGTGTTTATAGCCATATCTTTTATTTCATCCCTCTGGTGGCTGAGTTTTAATTGGACATTTATTATTCAAAAGCGTTCCTATTTCATTAGAGATGGGAAAAACAATTTTATCTCCCAATCCCAGTATTTTTACACTTTTCATCACTACTTGTGGCCTGACCAATTCTTTTCTGAGTTCATATATTTTTTTAAAAAAAATACCTTTTCAAATACTGCCAATGAGTCAGTTCATAATATATATTAACATTGTTTTCTCAGTTCTTTACCTCGAGCTATAAATTCATTTCATACATTATTTGCCTTTGCAAGTTATTACAAGCAAGGTTTTTTAAAATCAATTATTTCACCACTTCTTTACAGAAGACACCATGTTTTCAACCTTCAGTAATTGTTTTTCATTGCTCACTACCCGTCCCCAAAGCCAATGGCATATATATATATATTAATATTGTTGTTTTGGCAGCCTGTTTCTAATATTTCAACTGTACTAATTAACTTAGGCTAAGCAGCATTGTTGTAACAGATGACTCAACGATCAGAAGCCAACATGGGAGCCATTTTTCTTTTAAGTTACACGCCCATCCTGGATAGGCTTTGGCCCAACTTTATCTCTTCTTTGCTATTCATTGCTCTAAAACCTTATAAATAACTTGATTGAGTATAATGTATTTGAGCCCTACTTTTTTGTGTTCTGTATTTTGTACATATTGTTTCAGTATTCCTCGACAGTTTTGCTGACAACTTGTTGCTGCTTGCTCTCTCTCCCCTCTCTCCTCTCACACTGATTTATATTAACATAGATACTACATCTTTTTATTATACTTAAAAATCTTATTTCTGTGCATAAGAGTAGCTTTGTCCAGACTTGTATTTTCTCTGTCCCAACATGAGTGAATGTTCCTAGCATTCCTACTTCATCTGAGATCTGTTTGCCATCTCCAATAAATGCAAGTTTGTATATTACGTCTTCTATAACCTACAGCCACAGAATGGAGGTTATAGCTGGGACTTTATTCAGCCTTAATAGGGGGTCCCAGTTTACCCCTTTCTTCTGTAGTTTTATTAAGCACTCATTGCCCAGCTAAATCCCATCTTATTAATGTATATCTTAGTCTAGCCTGGTCTTTAACTCTTTATTTCAATTCAGTGTTTTCTAAAGAGTAAACTCAGATTGTTCTCTATGCATATAATATATATATATAATATTTATATATAATATATATTATATATATTTGATATTTAATCTTGGGGCAGAATATATATGTATAAATTATATATTATAGATAATTTAAAATTTTAAATTATGAATATATAATTTGAAATTATATATATACACCCTTTGAATGATAGAAATACACATACACATAAAGACACATCTTTGAATATATATATATATATATATATATATATATATATATGTGTATATATCCAAAAGGTAGTTTGGGTTGGGTTCTTTTATTAGGAGTTCATATGGTAGGGGAAAGAACATCTAGTTTTCTTGTGTCATTTGGTTTTCCCCTAAAATTTATTCACTTTTTCTTTTGTCCTCTGGGTAAATTGTTGAATTTGGGGAATAATTAGTTCTAGAATATTATAGGCTTTTATTGGAATTTTTTTCTTCCTGCCTCTCTGTCTCTCTGTCTCCCCTTCTCTCTCTCTGTCTGTGTGTCTCTCACACACATATGCATGCGTGCATGTGCACATACGCACACACATACACACACACACACGACAGATAGTTTTTAATCTTTATTTGAAAATTAAAGAGGAAACTGTTATTCTTGAGAAAGTCATTCAGTATAAGCTATAAAAATATGATTCCTTTTAGACTGAAAACATAGCTATTCTTTGTATTTATTAGGTGGATGGCAAAGATCTATAACAAATAGACCAAATGCATCAGTTTAAATGAGAAAGAAATTTTATTTCTTTCAAGGACTTGTGTTTTTCCTTTTTGTGGCTCTAGTCTATTTGAGTGTTGCTTTCATTTATAAAGTACAGGTTATATCACTAGTCACTATTTTATCTGCATTCTAGCATACTGGGAAGGAGGAAAGATAAGTCACCACAGTAAGTTTCTTTTGACAATAATGTAGAAAATTGTACATCTTAATTCCTCATACATTCTGCTAGCAAGAACTTAGTCACATGACCATACGTAACTGCAAAGGGAAATAAAATCTCTACTTTGGAAGCTGTGAGCCCAGCTCAAACTCCTTTCTGTAGTGGTAAGGGCTGAACAGACTTTTGGATATCAGCATCAGTATACCATACCCTTTAAACCATATAGACTTACAGAGCAATTAAAAGAACCTAATATAATACAGATAGATCTCAAGTATGATGCCATGTTTGTTTCTGATTTGCTGTCAGCATTATGTGAGAAGATCAGTAAATCCCTGGACTTGAGTTCTTTGTTCTCCCTCTGTGAAAATTTTCTTATAATGGCTACCATTCTTTCAATAAACAAAAATAAAAGAATATTCCTATTTATGGAATAGATCGGTGTTAAAACTTATGTATTTTAAGCAAAGAGGGCTGATAGTTTATTGGTCTAGTCCAATAAGTGTATTTCCAGGTTTTCTTGTAACCGTCCTGAGTGGATCAGCAATGAAGCTGACTCAGCATAATACAAAACAGGTCATGAATGTTGCTTCCCCTACACAGGAGGTCACAGTAACTCTGTCTAGGAGGTTAAAAGCCTCCCACAGGAAGGTATTTGGAGGGACAGTTGGAGATTACACATGTGTGTATGCTTTCTCAATTTGTATATTCCTCCTTTTTGTCTGTTTGCTGTCTCCTGCCAGTGTGGTGTTGTGAAACTACCTCACTAGTGGCCAACGTGCCCTATGATGGGAAAAGCAGCAAAAGGGAAAGGACTTACAGAGTGCCTACATAAATTGGTTATGAGTAACATATAAACAAGGAACCACAAACTGCGGAAGGCTGCAGGAGGCCTCTGAGGAGGAAGGCCTCTTCATGCCTCATGTTCCAGTTCAGGGTGACCTAGGCTCTGTTACCATAAACATTGTGCTCAAGGACGTACAACCCCTTCATAGCACTATGATGTAGCCAGACTTGTAGGCTCCTTGTAAGGCCCGAGTTCCATCAGCTGCACATAGATAATAGGCTAAAGATAACCACATGTTCTTATTTTGTGAAACTCCCAAACTGCCACTATTATCAATCCTTAGAATGACACACCAGTTCCGGTTCACTAATTCACTTCCAGCTCACTGATTCACTCCACCATCACTCCACCCCACCCTATAGATCAAAATGATTATAATCAATCAATAGTGTGGATGATCAGAGCTTGGGGCCTTCACTGCCTCCTCCAGAGTAATAAGTGATGGCCCCCTGGTTCTACTGTCTCTCTTAATCTGTCTTTTTCTTATTTCTTTGTCGCCACTGAACTCAGGGTATCCACGGGTAATTAGGGCTGGCTCCCTACATTCTGGTGCCCAATGTGGGGCTCATGGATTCCCTACGTTCTGGCACCCAGTGTGTGGGCCTCATGGATCCCTACACCCTGGACTGCTGAAACATTAGTAAGGCACTAGGGCTTTCTGATGAAGATGAAGAGTTGAACACAAATATTTACTCTCTCTCTTTTAAATTTCCATTAAAGTAAAAATGACGGGAATAATAACAATAATGATAAAACCTAACGAAACACAAATAATTAAAGAGGAGAAAACAGTTCTACATTTTTGGAAGTGAAAAGATCCAAGGAAGCTGAATCCTAAAATTAGAAGTAATGAGATTTATATAAGAGAGACCACTTTTTTACCATTACACACACACTCGTATGTACACATGCCCACATATGCGCAGATATTCCACAGGTTCAGGAAATGATAATATCAATGTTTCTGAAGTGGAGGTGAAAGCAGAGCTTAAAAATGCAAACATGATTGAATGTCCATTTAAGAACAGTTAAATCCCACTCTCTCTTCCTCAACTCTATGTAGCCAAGTGAATCTCTTTTCCACTGTATCAGAAACACAAAAGTTTATTTTCTGGAGAAGGTAAAGCTGAGGGTCTGTAGCCTAGGGAGAAAAGGGAGATTTGTGCTAAAATTAAAACAATGGGAGTTGGCAGGGTGCAGTGGCTCAGGCCTGTAATCCCAGGACATTGGGAGGCCAAGGTGGGTAGATCACCTCAGGTGAGCAGTTTGAGACCAGCCTGACCAACATGACAAAACCCTGTCTCTACTAAAAATCAGCCAGGCGTGGTGGGTCCCTATAATCCCAGCTACTTGGGAGGCTGAGGCAGGAAAATCACTCAAACCCAGGAGGCGGATGTTGCAGGGAGCCGAGATCACACCACTTCACTCCAGCCTGGGCAAAAAACGAAACTTCATCTCAAAAAAACAAAAACAGTAACAATGGGAGTTATCAAATGTTTACTCACGTGGCAACCTCCTCCTCCTCTTCCTTTACCTGGCCTCCAGAATGCTGTCAGCCAGTCTTACAAACCAGAGACATAGAAGATCCTTCTATGGGGAATTTACTAACATCTAGAACTAGCATCCAGTGAAACGGCACAACCAGACCACATTACGGCGAAGCTCAGTAATTGAACCCTACCCACTGAGAGAGTCTCCTGTCAACTTCCATGTGAACTAACAATAAAGAATCACCAAATATGGCCGGGCGCTGTGGCTCAAGCCTGTAATCCCAGCACTTTGGGAGGCCGAGGCGGGTGGATCACGAGGTCAAGAGATCGAGACCATCCTGGTCAACATGGTGAAACCCCGTCTCTACTAAAAATACAAAAAATTAGCTGGGCATGGTGGTGCATGCCTGTAATCCCAGCGACTCAGGAGTCTGAGGCAGGAGAATTGCCTGAACCCAGGAGGCGGAGGTTGCGGTGAGCCGAGATCGCGCCATTGCACTGCAGCCTGGGTAACATGAGTGAAACTCCGTCTCAAAAAAAAAAAAAAAAAAAAGAATCAACAAATATCACAGGAATGTTAAAGATCAACAAACAAAAGGTCTTGGAAGAGACTGATGCAGGACATGGAGAGGAAGACTTTTAAAAAAAACCCTGTCATGAATCTCAGGGAGGCAGAACCCCTGCTAGATCCTGTTTTAAGTGTGTTCTTCAATGTTGAGTGGGGAGTCTTCAGAACCTGAAGAACACATTCCATCATACCATTGAGCTTAACCAAAAACAAACAAGACACAAAAAAACCCACATTCCAAATCCTAGGTTCTGTCAGTCCCTGAACAATCTACCCCAACCCCATTTCCAGGGTTTGCTGTCCCCTCTCCTGCTTTTGTCATCCTAAAGACCTTCAAACACAATTGTGTATCTACCTCTGTGCTTACAGGTGGCTGAGAGGAGCCTGTTTATGTGAAGTATGGATGGGGATGGAGCTTGGAAGTGTAGTCCGGGATGTCCACGTGTACGGGCATGAGTTCGCTGTAGATGAAAAGACCTATAGACTGCCTAGCGTAATGGACGATTATAGACCACATCAATGTATAATAGTATAATACTTGAAGACACTGCAAACAAGAAGAAGATGTGCAAGGTTCTTCAGGGGAAACACTGCACCAGCCCTACCACCCTCGCCCTCCCACTCCTGGCTCCCAAAACACACAAAAAACAAAAGCTTCATACAAATGACCAGGAATCAGAAAAGTTTCACACGTCTTAGTGACATTGAACTCAAAAACCGAATGAAGCAGACAGAGACTTCAAAAGTCCGATTAAAAAGTTCTAAATTATAATCAGTTATATAAATGAATAGAATATAAATGTTTTCAGAGATTTAACGTATCAGAAAGTTATCTCCCAAGAATTCCTTCTCAGGAAGCCATTGGATATTCCCCTAAACAAGAGAATACATTCAGAGATAAAGAACATGTGGGGCCAGGCGCGGTGGCTCAAGCCTGTAATCCCAGCACTTTGGGAGGCTGAGGCGGGTGGATCACGAGGTCAACAGATCGAGACCATCCTGGTCAACATGGTGAAACCCAGTCTCTACTAAAAATACAAAAAATTAGCTGGGCATGGTGGCGCGTGTCTGTAGTCC
>NW_022436981.1:13602534-13657483 GCF_009761245.1 Sapajus apella | reverse complement strand
AAAAAAAAAAAAAAAAAAAAAAAAAAAAAAAAAAAAAAAGAACATATGAGACAGCTCTAGGAGAGATTTATTAAAGAAAACGAAATTTTCAATGGAAATGAATACACTCAGAAGTGATTTTGACAGTTGGAAAGATTTTGGAGTTCAATATAACAATAAGTTTAAAGGAAACTAACAAAATGGCAATATTTGACTCCAAGAAAGATAAACATTTGGGCAAGAAAAGGCAAGTATTAAGAATAAATTTATAGCTTATCTGCAAATCTTAACAAAATAAACCTTGACTACTGATTTAACCAATGTTGTAATTGAGAGTTAAGGGGATTTGTCTGTTAAAAGTGGAGATGGGGAGGAGGTGTTGGTTGCTATGAGAGGTTAATCCTCTGTGTTCATGGTGGGAAGTCAGTAGATAATGCTAAAAATGGAAAATGTAGCTGTAACCATATGGTTTGGTGATTTGAACTCAAAGGAGTGTGAAACTTTGGAATAAAAAGAGTTGCCTTTGGAGGGTTCTATAGGCCTTGGATAAATATATCACTCTTTAAATCATGCGAATGAATAACTTTTATAAAAATTACATCAGTCACAGATGATATAATCTTTAATATGTCTACCAGACAAGCTAGGAGTATAACTAGTGGCTTGTATGTAATATCTTAATATGCCTAGATAAAAGTGAACCTGACCCAAATGTTGCCATGAAAGTCATTGGTTCTTTATTTACTATGTCTTCCCAAGTAAGATTTTTGAAGCTAAAGCACCACCAACGTATCCTGCAGAACTAAATACTAAACCTATATCTACTAAATATCAAGTTACTATGATTTTTTTTCATCTTTTCTCTTTTGGAGAAAACTTAGGGCCTTCATGTTCATAGACACATATGAACAGATGCTTTCTATGAGTAACTAGTAAGATGAGCAATTTAAAAAAATTCCAGAGTCCTAGTCTGTGTTGAGACTTTAGGTTTAGGGTCTTTCATTAGGACCGCAGAGGATAACTGTTTCCTGAGCATGTTGGAACTGGATCATTTCCATTAATTCACGTGTCTTGCGCTTGTAAAAGCCTAAGACTTTTTTAGAGTAGGTGGTGGCTCACTAAGGGTGGAGTCAGGATTGCTAGTGAGATTTCTTTAGCTCCAAAATACTTTTCTTCTCTGATGATAAATGAAACCCTCGTAAGTGAGGATTAATTTTTCATAGAGATAGGGTTTAATGTTGATATGAATTTAACTGTTTGCAGATATATTTGAAGTAGATTTTGACAAGGGTGAGGTTGAAGAATATACAATGATATTGTTTAGGCTGAAATCATTTTTCTTTAACTAATTTCAGTTTTATTTCAGGGTGATCGTGGACTTCCTGGTTTTCCTGGGCTTCATGGCATGCCAGGATCAAAGGTTGAAGAAATATGTTTCTTTTAAATATAGCAATGCCATTTTAAATTCAAATTTAAAGCACTTTCATATTGCAAATGTATTATAAATAAATGTTCATATACAATTAAAGATAAAGGAAACAATGAGCTAAGATTAATATTAGTTTATATAAAACTTAAAAAATTCCCTTTAAAGTTTACACTTATAAATGTATGATTTCATAGTATTTGAAAATTAATGTTATGCTGTATGCAAGTTTTCTGAACTATAAGCCTTATACTCTAAGCCCTGTTATAGCACTAAATGTTATTTTTAAAAATTTCCTTTATAAAGCCTGGAAATGAGGGCTTTTTAAAACAAACTTTAAATTATTTTATTTCTGTTTTGTTTTGCTTTTGGCATATTAAACCCTTTGCTTATAATCTGTATTTTTCTTACAGATAAGAAAAATATTCATGTTTCTTTAATCTTCAGTATTTATATTTTTGTCTTGTAGGGTGAAATGGGCGCCAAAGGAGACAAAGGAGCACCTGGATTTTATGGCAAAAAGGGACGTATAGATCACACAACAAAGTATTCATATTGACCTTTTAACATAATGGAAACAGAAAGCTTGAATTGCAGTTCCAGCCCAACATTAGAGCAATTAGCTTTGTTCACCATTCTTAGGGGATTAATTCAGAAAAATGAAAACAAACAAAACAGAAAAAGAACTGGTGACTGCAGACCGTAATACTATGCTTTACTGTTGATCATTCTGAGCTTTTAAAACTTTTACAGGCTGGGAGCAGTGGCTCATGCTTGTAATCCCAGCACTTTGGGAGGCTGAGGCAGGTTGATCATGAGGTCAGGAGTTCAAGACCAGCCTGACCAATATGGTGAAACCCTGTCTCTGCTAAAAATACAAAATTAGCCAGGCATGGTGGCAGGTACCTGTAGCTCCAGCTTCTCAGGTGGCTGAGGCAGGAGAATAGCTTGAACCTAGGAGGCGGAGGTTGCAGTGAGCCGAGATCATGCTATTGCACTCCAGCCTGGGCTGACAGAACAAGACTCCGTCTAAAAAAAAAAAAAAAAAAAAAAAAAAAAATTTACAATGAGATTCCTTAGGAAGCAGTAGCTGCTTAAAAACAAAATTTGAAATTTGAAACAAAAAACTGAAATTTGATGTTATGGGCCTTTTTATTTCCTCACACTGAAGGAAAAATATTTATAATACCCATTGCTTTTTAAATTTTGCCAAAATGTGGTTTTTGTGTTTAGATGCCTCTTGTGATGATAATTCTGTATCTATCAACATTTTTAATGTCTTGATATTGTATCTACTGGGCTGGAAAAATAATGCTTTACAGAGTCAACATGAGTTGTAGTTCCATGAATTTTTACTACATAATGATGTTAACTTAGTAGCTTTTCTATTTAAGTTTTGGTTGGGACTTGAAAACATTATTGCAAAGATTGTGTTTTAAGTGTTTGTTTTCAATACAGGGTGCAAAAGGTGAAAAGGGAAATGCTGGCTTCCCTGGCCTTCCTGGACTTGCTGTGAGTTTGATAGAAAAAAGCTCTCAGTGTTTTGCTTTAAATGAAAACTATCTTACAGTATCTTTCTTTAAAGAGAAAAATTAGTGTAAAAATACATAAAGCACATGTATTTATTTTTTAGGGAGAACCAGGAAGACATGGAAAGGATGGATTAATGGGTAGTCCCGGTTTTAAGGTATTTACAAAAAGTACAAAACAGAAAGATTTTTGTATATTGTGAGTAAACATAAGAAAAATGTACCAATATTAAAATTTTTTAACATGTGACATTGGCTCATAATTCATGAGCCAAAGGTTTTTTTTTTTTTTTTACAAGTAATTTAAAAATGATACTGAATTTCTTTAGAGTTTATTCTGGACTCTCAAGTGTCAGAAGTGGAATCATAGGATATTATAAGGTTGAGCTTCTTTGATAAGCCCTTCAGATTGGTTTGTTTGGCAGGTTAGAAGCAGAGGTTCTTATCTCTGTCTTCCAAAGGTTGACATTTCGGTGGGGTGGGAAACTGTCTTCTTAACCCTAGCTTTTTTTTTTTTTTTTTTTTTTTTTTTTATCAGTTGTGTGGTATGGGCATGAGAGAATTAGAGTAAGAGGGCAACTGCAACGTGTCCATAATCCTCTATCTATGAAAACACTCAAGGGTACATGCCTTTGGGGTGGTCCATTAGCACCATCATATTCTTATAGTTAAAATTTTGCTGATTTGGATACCTAAGGAGAAGCTTTGTATAAGCCATCAGAGTTGAAGAGGCCATTTAATCCAACATTGGACATAGGGATGTTATTTTGTTTTCTAATGGTCAGTTCTGAATCCCAAAGTTGCTCAGAAATTCAGTCCAAATTTTCTTGGTCTGTAGGTGTTTTCCAAAGGAAAAATTATTCATTTATTTGCTTCAAGTGCTATGAAGGTTTTCCAAATATCCATGATTCTTCAAAGAGTGTACGTTGAGACAATACTTCCTAAGACAATAATAACCTGACTATAAAATATGGAAACTCATTTAAAGACCTTCGTCCCTTCTTGTTAATTATGCTTCATTGGTTTTGTATTTTCTCATTTATTTAATTGAGCAGATTTTACTGATATTTATCAGAAGCTAGACATATAGAGTATAAAGCCATCACGGCCTCTACTCTTAGAAAGTTAATAATCTAGACTATGCGAGAGAACACAGGTTTTTTTTCTTTGCCTACAACCTAGGCATTCATTTTAATTAATTTTTTGTCCTTTGTTAGCATAAGCCAATCTGCCCCAAGAAGTGGGACTATTCTTTTTGGGGGGCAGGAGACCTTAGAGAATAGAACTGAATTGGATTTTCAACTTGCGATGACTTTCTCTAACTAGCTGCATGTTCTCTGGCAAATACTTTGACGCTCAGTTTCTATTTCGAAAATAGTGTAAATGTTACCTATCTAGAATGGTATGAAAGGGACTTAAGCAGGATAAAGCACCCAGCACAGTTCCTGGCAAAGAGTAAGTGTTGAATAAGGGATTGGTTCTTTTATTCATTGCCTGATTTGAACACAGCTTTAAGATTCCTGTTTAGTCTTAGTCCAGGTAGTGTGTGCCTTCCTGTGCCTGCAAATGTAAACATCAGTTCACTGTTTTCTAGCAGATATATTGGTATGTAATTGAAATACCGTAACATTCACCCATTTAATGTGTAGAATTCAACAGTCTTTCTATATTTACAGTGTTATGAAACCTCATTAGAGGCAGTTTTTGGAACATTTTCATTATCCCAAAAAGAAACACCATGTCCATTTAGTGATCACTTTCCATTTCTCACCAAGCTGCTACCCCATACATTATACCCTTAGCAAGCATTACTCTGTATTCTGTCTCCACAGATTTGTGTATTCTGGACATTTAATATAAATGGAAACATATGATATATGGTCTTTTGTTCTTTCAATGACCATGACGTTTTTGTGGGTCATCCAAGCTTTCACTTGTATGGGTAGTACTTCATTCCTTTTTAATACTAACGGTATTTTATTGTATGGATATATCATTACGTCCAACATTTTGAGGTCAGCTCACTCTTAATATTTGCCTTCCTTATAGGTTCATACCACCCTTCGTATTTAACCTCAGTTATGTCTCCTATTTTCTAATTAGTGTGGGTCTCCTAACAACAATGAAGTTTATCTGTCTTGTCTGTAAATTTTTAATGAAAATCATTCACAAATTAAAAAAAAGGCTATTTACTTTTTTGTTTAAATTACTTTATTTTTTAAAACAGTTTCAGGTTTATAGCAAAACTGGATGGGAAGTACAGTGTATTCCCACACACCTTGCCACTTCCCAACCTCATACAGGCTCTCCTAGGATCAGCATCCCTACCAGACTAGTACATGTGTTGCAGCTTACACATCAGTGTTACCCAAGGTTCATAGTTTATGTTAGAGTTCATTCTTGGTATTGTACACTTGACAAATGTATATATTTCACAAAAATAACATTGTAGTATCATAGAGAATAGTTTCACTCCCCTAAAAATACTGCAAGCTCCACTTTTTGGTCCTTTCTTCTCCTCAGCTACTGACAACCATTGATCTTTTTACTCTCCAGAGTTTTGCCTTTTTCAGAATATCATATAGTTGGAATCATACATTATATAGCCTTTTCACATTGGCTTCTTGCTATTAACAATATGCATTTAAAGTTCCCCCATGTCTTTTCATGGTTTGACAGCTACCGTTCCCAGCCTCTGGTAACTATCCTTCTACCCTCTATGCCATGAGTTTGATTGTTTTGATTTTTAGTTCCCACAAAAACATGAGAACATGTGATATTTGTCTTTCTGCTCCTGGCTTATGTCACTTAACATAATGATCTCCACTCTGATCCATGTGGTTGCAAATGACTGAATCTCATTCATTTTTATGGCTAAATAGTACTCCATTGTGTAGATGTGCCACATTTTCTTTATCTATTCATCTGTTGATGGATACTTAGGTTATTTCCAAATCTTAGCCATTGTAAGTGCTGCAAGAAACATAGGAGTTCAGATATCTCTTTGATATACAGATTTCCTTTCTTTTGGGTACATACCCAGCTGGATCATATAGTAACTCTATTTTTAGTTTTCTTTTTGTTTTTTTGAGATGGAGTTTTGCTCTTATTGCCCAGGCTGGAGTGCAATGGTATGATCTTGGCTCACTGCAGCCTCTGCCTCCCAGGTTCAAGCGATTCTGCTGCCTCCCAAGTAGCTGGGATTACAGGCTCCCACCCCATGCCTGGATAATTTTTGTATTTTTAGTAGAGACAGGGTTTCACCATGTTGGCCAGGCTGATCTCATACTGCTGACTTCAGGTGATCTACCCAACTCAGCCTCCCAAAGTGCTGGGATTATAGGCATGAGCCACCACGTCCAGCCCAGTTTTAATTTTTTTGAGATATCTTCAAAGTTGCCTTCATAATGGTTGTGCTAATTTACATTCCCACCAGCAGTTTACAAGGGTTCCCTTTTCCCCACATCCTTACCAGCATTTGTTATTGTCTTTTGGATAAAAGCCATTTTAACTGGGGTGAGATGATATTGCATTGCAGTTTTGATTTGCATTTCTCTGATTATCAATGATGAACATCTTTTCATATGCCTATTTGCCATTTCTGTGTCTTCTTTTGAGTAATGTCCATTCAAATATTTTGCCCATCTTTTGACAGGATTATTGGAATTTTTTCTACAGAGTCGATTGAGCTTTTTATATTTTCTGGTTAGTAATCTCTTATCAGATGGGTAGTTTGCAAGTATTTTCTCCCGTTGCATGGATTGTCTTTTCACTTTGTTGACTGTATACTTTGGAATGTAAAAGATTTTCAACATGATTTGTCCGTGTTTACTTTGGTTACCTGTGTTTGTAAGGTATTGCTGAAGAAATTTGCTGAGATCGGTGTCCTGGAGACTTTTCCCAATGTTTTTCTGTAGTAGTTTCATAGCTTGAGATCCTACATTTAAGTCTTTAGTCAATTTCGCTTTGATTTTTGTATATGCTAAGAGATAGGAGTCTAGTTTCATTATTTTGCATAGGAACATCCAGTGTTCCTAGCACCATTTCTTGAAGAAACTGTCTTTTCCCCGGTGTATGTTCTTGGAAACTTTGTCAAAAATGAGTTCACTGTAGGTGTGTAGATTTGTTTCTGGATTATCTTCTCTGTTCTGTTCCACTGGTCTATGTATCTGTTTGTATGCCAGTACCATGCTATTTTGGTTAATATAACTCTGCACTATAATTTGAAGTCACGTAATGTAATCCCTCCACTTTTATTCCTTATGCTTAGGGTAGCTTTGGTTATTCTGTGTCTTTTGTGATTACATATAAATGATAGGATTGGTTTTTGTATGTTTCTGAAGAATGTCATTGGTATTTTGATAGGAAATGCACTGAATCTTTAAATTGCTTTGGTAGTATGAACATTTAAACAATATTGATTCTTCAAACCCATGAACATGAAATATTTTTCCATTTTTTTGGTATCCTCTTCGTTTTATTTCATTAGTGTTTTATAATTTTCATTGCAGAGATTTTTTACTTCTCTAGTTAATTCCTAGGTATTTAATTTTATTTGTGACTATTATAAATGGGATTACTTTTTAAAATTCTTTTTTAGATTGTTCATAATTGGCATATAGAAATGCCACTGAGTTTTGTATGTTGACTTTGTATCCTGAAAATTTACCAAATTTGTTTATCAGTTTTAATAGTTTGTTGGTGGAGTCTTTAGGTTTTTCTAAATATAAGATCGTATCATCAGCAAACAAGGATAATTTACTTCTTCCTTTGCAATTTGGATGTCCTTTATAACTTTCTCTTGTCTGATTGCTCTAGCTAGGACTTCCAGCACTATGTTGAATAACAGTGGTGACAGTGGGCATCCTGTCATGTTTCAGATGTTACAGGAAAGGCTTTTATTTTTTTTACTCCATTCAGTGTGATGCTAGCTGTGGGTTTGTCATTGATGGCCTTTGTTATGTTGAGGTATGTTCCTTCTATACCTAGTTTTTAAAGGATTTTTATCATGAAGGTATGTTTAATTTTATCAAATGCTTTGTCAGCATCAATTGAAATAATCTGGGTTTTGTCTTTCATTTTGTCGATATGATGTATCATGTTGATTGATTTGCATATGTTGAACCCTTTTTGCGTCTCAGGGATAAATTCCCACTTGGTCATGATGAATAATCTTTCTAATGTATTGTTGAATTTGGTTTACTAGTATTTTGTTGACGATTTTTACATCAATAACCATCAGAGATATTGGCCTATAGTTTTGTTTTGTGGTGTATTTTTTTCTTTGGTATCAGGGTAATACTGGTCTTGTAGAGAGAGTTCAGAAGGGTTCCTGCTTTCTCTATTTTTCAGAATAGTTTGAATAGGATTGGTATTAGTTCTTTAAATGATTGGTCAAATTTAGCAATGAAGCCATTGGGTCCTAGACTTTTCTTTATTGGAAGACTTTTTATGACAGCTTGGATCTTGTTACTTATTATTGATTTGTTCAGGTTGTGGATTTCTTTCTGGTTTAATCTTGGTAGGTTGTGTATATCTAGGAGTTTGTCCATTTCATGTATATTTTCCAATGTATTGGCATATAGTTGCTTATAGTAGCCACTAATGAACTTTTGAGTTTCTGATGTATCAGTTCTAATGTCTTCTTTCTCATTTCTTACTGTATTTTATTTGGGTCTCCTTATTATCTTGGTTGTGCTGGCTAAAGATTTGTCATTTCTGTTTATCTTTTCAAAAAAACAACTTTTTGTTTCATTGATGTTTGTGTTTTTAAATTGTAATTTCATTTATTTCTGCTCTGATCTTTATTATTTCTTTTCTTCTGCCAATTTTGTTAGTTTGGTTTGGTTTGCCCTTGCCTCTCTGGTTCTTTAAGATGAATTGTTAGATTGTTTTTTTGACTTTTTTTTCTCTTTTTTGATATAGGTACTTATGGCTATAAACTTCCATCTTACTGTTTTTGCTGTATCCCATAGATTATGATATGCTGTGTTTCCATTATTATTTGCTTTAAAAAGTTTTTTAGTTTTCTTCTTAATTTATTCATTGACTCATTGGTCATTCAGGAGCATACTTTCCAAAATTCCTCGTTACTGATTTCTAGCTTTATTACTTTGTTGTCAGAGAAGATGCTTGATATTATTCCATTTTTTGAAAGTTTGAAGACTTGTTTTGTGACCTAACATATGGTCTGTATTTGAGAATAATCCATATGCTAAGAAAAGAATGTGTATTCTGTAGCTCTTCGATGAAATGTTCTATAAATATCTATTTGATTAGTTTGGTCTGTAGTGCAGATTAAGTCTAGTGTTTCTTTGTTGATTTTCTATCTGGAAGATCTATCCATTGCTGAAAATGGAGTGATGAAGTCTCCAGCTATTATTATATTGGAGTCTATTGCTGTCTTTAGCTCTAATAATATTTCCTTTGTATATATGGATGCTCCTATGTTAGGTGCATTTAAGATTGTTATATCCTTTTGCTGAATTAACCCCTTATCATTATGTAGTGACCCTTTTGACTTCTCATAGTTTTTGTCTGGAAATCCATTGTGTCTGATATAAATATAGCTATTCCTGTTCTTTTTTGGTTTCTATTGGCATGGAATATCTTTTTCCATTTCTTTATTTTTAGTCTATGTATGTCGTTATAGGTGAAGTGTTTATTATAGGCAATAGATCATTGGGTCTTGTTTTTTTTATTTAGGCAGGCAGTCTATGACTTCTGATTTGAGAGTTCAGTTCATTTCATTAAATGCCATTATTTATAAATAAGGACCTACTCCTGCCATTTTGTTAGTTTTCTGGTTGTATTTTGGTCTTCTCTTCCTTTTTTCATTCCTATTGTTTTCTAGTGAAAATGATTTTCTCTGATGATATGACTTAGTTTCTTGCTTTTTATTTTTTGTGTGTTCATTGTATGTATTTAGTTTGAGGTTACCATGAGGATTACAGATACTATCTTATAACACGTTATTTTAAACTGATAACACTATTGGCATAAATAAACAAGCAAAAAGAAAACTAATAAAAACTTGCCTTAACTTTGTCCTCCCGCTTTTTAACTTTTTATTGTTACAATTTATGTCTTATTATACTGATTATGTCTTGTTAAGTTTTTATAGTTATTATTTTTGATGGATTTAGTCTTTCTGTTTAGAATAAGAGTAGTTTATACACCACAGTTACGGTGTATAATGTTCTTGGTTTTCAGTGTACTTCTTATTTCCTTGACCCCCAAGCTCTCAAAAGGCAGCTTGTGGTCAATGCTGCCTGGCCTGGAACTCATTCTTTCGGACAGTGCTCCCCCCTGGCCCAGGGCAGGTCCAGAAATGCTGTTCAAGATTCAAGTCCTGGAATTGGAGACCCCGACTATGCTTGGTGCTCTACTCCTCTGTGACAGTTTTGGTTTCTAAGGTGTAGGACAGAGTTTCCTTTACTTTTCCCTTTGCTTTTCTCAAGCAGAAGTAGTTTTACCCCAATAGCCACCACAGTTTTTGCTGAGTCTTATATGAAGCCAGCAAGTCTCAGAGGTTCACCAAGGCCCTTGGTAAAGTACTGAGTTATTCAGGGCCCAAGGGCTCTTCAGTGAACACATAACGCATGCTGGCAGGACTGGATCCTTTCCTTCAGGGCAGTGGGTTTACTTCTGGCCCAGAGTGTGTCTAGAAATGTCATCTGGAAGCTAGGGCCTGGAAAGGGGGCCTCTTGACTCTGGCCAGTGCCCTGTCCTGCTGTGGCTGAGCTGGTATTCAAGATACAAGACAGAGTCTTCCTCTCTCTTTCCTCTCCTCTCCTCAACTATTATTGAAGGAAGGGTCTCTTTTGGAGCCATAGCTTTGCAGTCTGGGGTTAGGGGAAGGATGCTGCCAGCACTCTCTTGGCTGCCCCTGTGTGTGTCTCAGTATGTTGTGTGCCCCCACAGTCTACTGTCTCTGGGCCTAGTTCAGCCCTCTCTTATGAGTTGCAGACATTATGGCCTAGAGTGCCTTTCAGGTTATCTTGGAGACTGAGAGCACTTTGGCCCTTGGTGGTAAGGTTTGCAGGCACTCGAGTTCAGACCACTGGGATGGGTGATTCTCCTCTGGCTGGGGCTGGTTTAAATACTTCCTCTGTGGGTGGGTATCAGTTGAGTTTGGTGTGGTTTTTCTTTCTGCTCTAACAGGACAGCACTGAGTTCAGTTCATCACTGTTGCTGTAATCTCCCTTCCCCAGTGCCCAGAAATGCTTTCCAATGCATAGTGCCTCTGCTGGGGATGGGGGAGGGGTGAAGTCGGTAATTCAGGACTGCTTTTTCTGTCTCTTCAGTGCCTCTTTCAGCAATATGGAGTTAAAAGCAGGTGCTGTGAGTACTCATCTGATTTTCGGTTCTTTGAAGGTGTTTTTTCTTTGTAGATAATTGTTAACTTGGTGTTCTTCCTGGGAGTGGGGGACAATGGGTAGAGCGTTCTACTCCATCTTGCTTGCCTCCCTCCTGACTTACTTTGAATTAATTTCTGTTTATGGTGTGAGGTAAAAATCAAGGTTCATTTTTTTTTCCCATAGGAGATTCAGTTATTCTAGCATCATTTATTGAAGACTGTCATTTCCCTCTGAATTATATTAGCACTTTTGCCAAATATGAATTGAAAAACGTGTGAAACTATTTTTAGATTCTTAATTCCTTTCCACTAATTTATACCTCTACTCTTTCCTCAACAAGTCTTAATTATTATAGCTTTAAAATAAACCTTTAAATTGTGTCGTGCAAATACTTTTTTTTTTTTTTTTACAAATTGTAATGGATATTATAGATTTACATAAAGTCCACATTACTTTTAGTATCAGCTTAAAAATTTTTACCAAAAAAACTTGTGAGATGTGTTAAAGTTTTTCTTTTTGAAACAGAGACTCACCATTGTCACCCAGGCTGGATTGCAATGGCACGATCTTGGCTCACTGCAACCTTTGCTCTCCGAGCTCAAGCCATTTTCTTGCCTCAGCCTCCTGAGTAGCTTGGATTACAGGCATCCACCACCATGCCTGTCTAATTTTTTTTTTTTTTTTTTTTTTGTATTTTTAGTGGAGACAGGGTTTCATCATGTTGGCCAGGCAGGTCTCGAACTCCTGACTTCAGGTGATCCACCTACCTCAGCTTCACAAAGTGCTGGGATTACAGGCATGAGCCACTGCACCTGACCACAGTTTTTAGTGTGAAATAATTTTAGATTTACAGACATTTGAAAATATAGTAGAGAATTCCCTATACCCTTTATTCAACTGTTGTTGAAGTTAACATTTTATATTACTATGGTATATTTGTCAAAACTAAGAAACCAATATTGGCACATTGCTGTAAACCGGACTCCATACTTTATTTGGGTTTCATTACTTTTTTACTAATGTATTTTTTCTGTGCCATGATCCAGTTCAGGATACCACATTACATTTATTTGTCATGCCTTCCTGTTTGCCACTGATCTGTGATAGTTTATCAGTCATTTCTTGTTTGTCATGACTTTGATAGTTTTGAAGAGTATTAACCAGGTATTTTGTACAGTATCACTCAATTTGAGTTTTTCTCATGATTTCCTCATGATTAGACTCAGATTATTATTTTTTTTTGAAAAGGATAATGGAGGGTTCAAGTGCCTTTTTATCATATCAGAATGTACATGCTATCCAGATGAATATTCACTGGCGATATTAATGATGATCACCTGTTTAACAGTATTTACAAAGTTTCTTACTTCTTTTTCATCTCATGTTCTGTTCTTTGAAAGCAAGTCACCAGCTTCAAGCCCTAATCAAGGTGTAGACTTAAGCTCCAAATCTTAGAGGGAAGAGCATCTTTATGGCTTTAAATTAATTTGGGGAAAGTTGCCATCTTAAAAATGTTGAATTTTTCAATTCATGAACATAGTATATTATTCTACTTATATGAGTTTTCTTTATTTCATCTCAGCAAAGTTTCATAGTTTTCAGATCTTGAAAGTCTTCTGTTAATTCATATCTAAGTATTTTATTATATTTTTTCATACTCATAAATAGGCTTTCAAGATTTTATTTTTAGTTTATTGCTAGCATATGGAAATATTATTAGTTTTGGTATATTGATTGTATGTCCTATAATATGAAATTCATTTATTGGTTTCTGCAACTTTTTTGTTGATTTCTTAGGTTTTTCTAAATAGATGATTATATTGACTACAAATAAATATAATTTTCTTCTTCTATACTAATTTATATAAAATTTATTTATTTTAATAGTTTTATTGCACTAAACAAGCCCTCAATACAATAACGAATAGAAGGGATAAGAACATACATTCTTGCTTTGCTTCTGACTCTAGGTAGAAACTGTCAGTCTTTTAACATTGAATGTTAGTTGGTTTTACATAGAAGCTCTGCATCAGGATGAGAAAACTCTCTTTTGTTCCTAGTCTATTGTTCCTAGCCTAAAATATCATAATTAGATGTTGAATTTTGCAAAAAAAAAAAATGCTTTTTTTTTGCCTTCACTGACTTGATTATATGGTTTTCCTCTCATATTTTCTTAATATACAACATTGATTTTTGTATGTTACAGTAATTTTGCATTATTGGGATAAACCACAATTGGTTATCTTATAATATTCTTTTTATATATTAATGGATTCAGTTTGCAGATATTTTATATTATTTGTTTCTATTTTCATGGATGATATTGATCAGAAGTTTTGTTTTTTTGATATTTTTGTCTGGCTTTAATAACAAAGTAATACTGGCTTTTATTTTCTAAAAGCATTTGTGTAGGATTGGTGTCATTTCTTCCTTATATGTTCGGTAGAAGTTTCCAGTGAAGCCCTCTGGGCCTGAGCTTTGTAGGTGTGTTATATGTCTAAGAAATATTTTAATTAAAAATACAGGCCGGGCGCGGTGGCTCACGCCTGTAATCCCAGCACTTTGGGAGGCCGAGGCGGGTGGATCACGAGGTCAAGAGATCGAGACCATCCTGGTCGACATGGTGAAACCCCGTCTCTACCAAAAATACAAAACATTAGCTGGGCATGGTGGCGCGTGCCTGTAATCCCAGCTACTCAGGAGGCTGAGGCAGGAGAATTGCCTGAACCCAGGAGGCGGAGGTTGCGGTGAGCCGAGATCGCGCCACTGCACTCCAGCCTGGGTAACAAGAGCGAAACTCCGCCTCAAAAAAAAAAAAAAAAAAAAAAAAAATACACCTATTTAGATTGTATCTTTCTTCTTGAGCAAACTTGGGCAATTTGTACCTTTCTATGAATTTGTCCACATTATTTAATATGCAGATTTCTTGGCATATTTTGTTTGCAAGATTGCCTTATTCTTGTCCTTTTAATGTCTGTGGGTTTGCAGTAGTGTCCTGTATTTCATTCCTGATATTATGTGTGTTGTAATGATAGCTTCTTATTGATGCTTTACAATTGAAATCAAGCTCTTCAGGGTTTTTCCTACTCTTCCCTTTTGTCATGTGAGCTTGCTTTTTTGTTGTTGTTGTTGTTCTTGGGTAACTTTCTCTTATTTTTTCCATGGGAATTTGTCTGTTTAAGCATTCTTTTTTCTCATGGGGTCAGTAATAGTAACCTTCACTCTTCTAGGAAACTATTATTTAATCTATATTTTTCAAGTGACTTGTATAAAATGGTGCAAGTTCCTCTCATGAATTTTAAAAAGTTTTCTCTGTTTTAATGATTATTCTTCCTTAGTCATTTCACTCTATACTTTTCTTTCTTTTTTTTTTTTTTTCTTTTTTTTTTTTTTTTTTTTTACTTTTATGTGTAACTTTCTGATTTCCTTCCTGTGTTGGATTTTTTCACAGATCCAACATTGTAATTTATTTTTGTACTTCATTAAATGTTTTTTTACATTTTTTTCATTTTCTTTCTTTCTTCTTTTTTCCTACATTTTTTTCTAGCATTTACAGTTGAGAATTGAATTCATTTACATTCTTTTTTTGTTTTTTTATCTAAGTAGTTAAATTATGAATATTTTTATCATCATTGTATCCCCTTGATTTTGATATACAGTGTTTTCATTAACTTTTTTTAAAAGAAATTTTGCAATTCTGGTTTTTATTTCTCTATTTCCTAAGAGTTGTTTAAAGAGTTAAAAAATGTTTTTAGGGTAAAAAGCCTTTTATTTAGATTTTGTTGCCAGTTTCTGATATTATTGCACTATATCAGAGAATGTTTGTATAATTTCTTCTTTATAAGTTTTAGTGAATTTTTCTCTTTGACTTATTGTATGTTTAATTTTCAGGAATGTTCCCTGTGCATATGAGAAGGTAAATCTCTATTTTCAGAGTATAAAACTCAATATACGTTCATAAGAACCACCTTATTGAATATCTTATTTAGATCTTCTATAACTTAATTTTTTGTTTGGCCTGTCTTGAACAGAGAGTGGTGTATTAGTGTCCTGTTATTCATGCATTTTTGTCTATTTTTTTCTTTCATCTTCTGATTCCTGACTATGGTTTCTATGTTTTCATTGTATAGATATATATTTTTAACCACTATGTCTTCATTTTGAATTGTGGCTTTAGCATTATAAAATATATTTTTTGTTTCCTTTAATAATTTTTCAGTTGAATCCTACCTTCTCTGGTATCAGGATTACATGTTTTCTTTCTGATTATTTTTATTTGTTTGCTGCACCTTTGCCCATCCTTCTATTGTCTAACTTTAGCTTTTTGAGTCACTTTGTTTTAGCTGTATCTCTTGTATTAAGTGTGGAGTTGGTCTTTGCTTCTTAAAGCCATCAGAATATTTTTATTTTAATAGATTATTTTCACCTATTGCCTCATAGGTTTGGTCTCATCTCTGTGATAATACGATATAATTTTCTTATCTTACTATGTGAATTATGCTATAATTACTATATTTCTTTCTCAATGTGATTTGTTGTCATTTTCTTTTCTGCTTTTAATTTTTTTGGGATTTAAGAAAATATATATATTTTTGGTGATCTTTATACCACTTTTACTACTTCTTGTAAATAACAGTTTCAGAATTCTGTTATTCTCCCTTTACATTCCTTAATCATCCATTCTTTGTTGTGTTAAATTTAAATTATACTCTATTATCTATGTGGAAATTTATGAATTTATTATAGTTTCATGTTTTCCCTATTGTTTTCTTCTTGTTTAATTATGTTATTTCTACCTTTTCAGATTGTCTAATATTTATAAACTATTTTTTATACTTTACCTTTGTTTCAGGTCTGCAATTAAATATACTCAGTGTTTGTTACCAGCATCTTTATCAATATTCCACAGTTATCATTTGGGTTTAATAAAGGTTTTCCTCCTTTGGAAGGACTTTTGAATACAGTACTCTGAATTCTGATATTTTAACATGTTTTTCTGTACTTTTAGTATAGAATGATGTATAAACATATTTAGTATTTTTTTCTATGCTTTTATTATCTGAATGACAGCTTGGTTAACTATAAAACCCTTGTCTCACTGTTTTTCTTTTCTGAGTTTCTTAGAAATATTGCTTACACCGCCATCATGTATGTTGCTGATGTCAATGTAGTTGTCTTTCATTTGTAAGGGACTCTTTTTCATATGAAGATGAAGGTTTAAAACAAAACAACTTTGCGTTTAAAGTCTAATAGTGTATGTCTCAGAATTTAAAATCTGTTACTCCAAAAAGCTTTTGAAAGGCAGATTCAGGTTTTTTTTTTTTTTTTTTAATTCCAGAATGTTCCTTTGAATTATAATTTTAAATAGAAGTTCTGTTATTTATTTATTTATTTATTTTGGTTTATATCTCAAGGACTCCAATTACAGATATGTTGAAATTTCTTTGTTTTCTACTTCTATCATTTCTGATCCTTTTAATGTCTTTCAAAAGTCTATTTTTATTGGCTCTGCTAGTTTTCTCCTCATTGCTTTTTTAAATTTTCAGTTAAATCTATTCTGTCTTGGTTTCTCGTCATTTAATCATCATCATTCTCATCTTATCTGAGGCAATTTTATCTTTTTGATTTCCAAATAAATTATTATTTCATATTTTCCATTAATACATTTTCATTCTGAATTTTTTTAACAAATAAAAGTACTTGTATAATGTTTGTTAATCCAGGTTACAGTGTTTTGTTTCAGTTTTTTTCTACTTTATGTTTTTGTGTGAAGAAAATCTGAAAAGTTATGATTTTTTTTCTTTTGGTAGTTTTGTTTGGATATTATCTGCCAATTCTTTTCAAACTTGAAATACCCTGTACATATTTTAACTTGAAATAATAAGCAGAGTTGTACATGTTTAGGTAACTTGCTGGGCTTGCTAGTTGTAGATTTTCTCTTCTTTTATGTAGAATGAAGTTAGCAGTTTCTTTAGTTAATGAGATTACTGCATAGGACTTGGTGTGTTTTCTGCTGGGGACGTGGAGGAGTGAGAAACGTAATGTGTTGATTTTAGATTCTTGTGGTACATTCAAGGGAAGATATTTAGTAAGCAGTTATATACAGATGAGGAGCTCCATCTTATTTGGAGAAGGGGAAGGAATGGGATATAGAACAGAGTTATAAGGAATTATCTTGGATTGGATGAAGGACCCCTGTTTACTGTAATAAAATAAAAGAGGAATGGATGGGCGCAAATGCATGTAAGTGTGTTTGTTGGTTTGGTGGCAGAATGTTTGTTTCCCATTTTTTCTTAGAATGTGGGAGTTGTAACCTTTTGGGAAAAGGAGAAAAAAAGCTTTCGTTGATTGGAGAATATTTTATGTATCAGAAACTTTCTACATACATAAAAAATGTGGCAGAGAGGAGATAAAGGAAATATAGAAGTTGCATGCAGTCCAGCTAAAACTGGAAGTTATAATCTGTATGATTGTAATAGTATTTTTCCTCCATAGCCATACTTAGAACATAAGCATAGGCTGAGGCTGTTTTCAGTTTGGTTTACTCAGCACTGGAATTTGCATAAACCAGCACAGTGGATGCACAGTGAGGTAAAGGGCAAGAATTTTAGTTAGAATGTGGTTGGAATAATTAAATATGGTATTTAAGCTGGATATGCAAAGAAGCAAAGACAGGAAAGGACAGATTATAACAAACGGCATAACTCATTGGATACTTTCCAAGAGCTTGGTTCTTTTTACAGCACTGTACGTGCATTTTCTCATTAATCTCATAAATCATGAGTTGTAAGAGGAAAAAATTTAGCCTTTCACAGATGAGGAAACAAAGAACTAGAGTAAATAACTTGTCCAAGGTGACATAGCCATAACTTAATAACCAATGAAAAGTCTGCTCGTCAACTTGTTGGAAATCATCTTATACCCTAATATTCTCTCCTAGTTTAGAAAATAATGATGAAACTGGTGGCCCTAATGTTTTTAATGATATTTTAACTAGAATAAAGAAGAATTGGCCTTATGTTTAAAAATACTCATTTTGCCAGAATTATAATGACAAACTATAGCAGTTCAAGTATCGAAATAACATATATTATTTGAAAACAATACAGCTGAAAATATGTCATGAATAAAGGATTGTTAAAACCTCAACTTTTTGGTGCAGTGGATCTCCCTTTCTATGCCGAGAGTTGCATAAGGCATTTTCACAAAGACTCTTACTTTATTTTCTTAAAAAACAAAATTGAAGAAGCTTGGAATACTAATGGCCTTTTACGCACAATATCAGTTTCAGAGGGATGAAGGGATTCAGCCAAACATGCGCAGTTTCATGGAGAGTGAGGGTTGCAGGTCTAGTTTGTGTGCTCACTGCTGTGCATGATGCCTTCCAAATGTCCTGTCTGTTTACTTGGCCAGCCAGGAGAAACTTCCTCACCCTTACATCTTCAGTACATCTGCAGTCATGCTAGAGATTTGTTTACAAATGAAGACTGAAATATGCCATAAGATCAAAGTCAAAATGAAGTGTTTCTTTGATAACAAAACAAGGATCTTCCTCAAAATTAAATTGTATTTTCATGATCAGTAAACCATATCTCCCACCTGATTTTCAGGATTGCTATAAGCAAACCAAATTATTTTCCATCCTTTTGTTTTTTACGGGTAAATACCAGAGACCATAGCGTGAAAGAAAATACACATGCATTGCAAGTTTCATGTCTGGTTTTAGTTAAATTTCCTTTTGTTCAATAACTGTTTTGTTGTGCTATAGAAATTTGATTGGGGAATAATGTTAAGCATGACATTTTCTCAATTATATTATACCAAGAAGGGAGTTAATAACAGAATAGAAAAACACTAAGTTGGAGATGGGGCCATGTTGTATGCTTTTTTTCAAATGCCAAACAAATTGATCTGCACCAGGTTATCCAGGTCATAAAAGCAATCAAGTGATCAGGGTAAGTTCTGGTTAGAATACTAAGTTTCACAATCTGATTCTATCTTGCATTTGATTATTTCAAGGAAAATGCCAAGTGGAAATTATCTTTTCATTTCTTGATGAAATATTATTAAAATCCATTATTAAAAAATGAAGGGAATATTCCTAGGTAAGGGTAACTAGCCATTATCTTGTAATAACTAACTGCATAATTGTCCAACAGTAAATGGTAAGAACTTTATCTACACATGTTTTTCCCATTTCCTTTATCTCTTTGAAACTGAACAAGAATAAATAGTCTGTTCCTCCTTCCTTGGTATGCTCCAATGATTGTAAAGAAGGGTATCTGTAGTTCTATATTATGTTTGGCTCTAGTCTAAGTATTGTAGGTGATTAAAAAAAACTCATATAAATTAAGTTTTCTACCTTTAAAGAATGTGCAAGTCAAGCAAATAGCATATATAAACAACACACATGCTGAACATCCTAGCAATAATAAAATTCAGTGCTAAGTGAAAAGCTATACAATGCTATAGTAGTTCATAGAAGAGAGGAATTCGTCAGTGCAGAAAGAGTCTGTAGGTCTGTCTTGAGATCTGGGCTAGAGTAGTGTTTCTCAAAGTGCTGTCCCAATTCTAGCAGTCTCAGCGCCTTCTGTAAAGTCATCTGAGAGGCAGATTTGGGGGACTTGCCCCAGATCTACCATATCGGGAACTCTGGGTTGGGGCCCACAGTCTGCAGTTTAACAAACCTTCCAGGTAATTCAGATGAAGCTAAATTTTGAGAATCACTGCTATAGAAAATAAAGAATATGATAATTTATTCAGTTATGTTAAGTGTCTAATATAAAGTAGGAAGAACACAATAAGTTAAATCCTCAAATAACTATGGAGTTCATTATTGATAAACCTTGCTAATGTCTGGTTATGTTTTTTTTAACTGCAGCTAATTAAAATAATATTAGGTCATTGGACAAAAAGATAAAAGCAGAGATTTTATTTATAAATCAAAGTAGTCATCTAATCATGTATTTTGCCGCTACTTTTAATGGCAAAAACTGCAATTACTTTGCACCAACCTAATAATTTTAAATTAATTGTTTCTACTATTCAGTAACTTCTTTAACCTCTTTATTTTATATAAAGAAAATATAAACTACAGATTTTTTTATAAGTCACATCTGACAGTATCTGGAAGTAGGAGAAGTTAAATGATCTAATGACTTATAGCAGTGCTGGTTTTCAAATGGCTGCATTAGAATCATCTGGAAGAATTATTATCACAGACTGCTGGCCCCCACCCAGAGATTCTGGTTTAGTATGCTATGGTATAGCTTGAAATTTTACATTCCGAAGAAGTTCTCATGTGAAATGAAGAAGTTGATCTTGCGTAGTCTGAGGACCATATTTGAGAATTACTAATATGAGAGATTTCTTCTCACTATTGATACGAGTAATGAGTTCAGATAAAAATATTTCATTGTTTCTCTGTAGTATTAGGACCTGACACATCCCTTGTTTTGAATTTTTCAGGTTTTTTAAACCGTAACTTTCAAACTAAGTGGATCCAACATTTTTTCCTTGGGTATTTTTATATGCTTTTCTGTAGAACTATTGGATTACCAATAACTTCTCTCTCTCTAATTTGGTTATTTTTTAGGAAATCATTATTCTTTGCTCCTTCTATCCTCAACTATCATCTAGTGTTTGTAAATAAAACTGGTGCAGTTGAAATATTTGGCTTTAGTTAATATTTTTCTGCTCTAATAAAATGCAGGAATTCATGCAAGTGGGAGAATTGTTGTTTATATAATGTGATATGGATGAATTTTTTCTAAGTGCTGATTATGCTTGCCAAGTTTTAGGGACTCTTCTGTGCTTCATTTTCAATAATTTGGGAAATTCATTAGAATATGAAATTATGGATGACAGTGTTGTAATATGCTTCAGTGCATTACATTCTGAGACTGTTTCCCCCTTAAACTTATTTCAACTCAGGTTTTTGAGACATTTACAGGAAAATGCTTTTATTTTACTTCCTCTCTTGCTTTCACCTAGGATAAAATGTTCTTTCTGGTATGAAACAAGTATGGCAAAATGCTTGCAGAGAACTTTGCTTGTTATGATGCAGCATTTTTCTGGACAGAAACAAATACATGACTCATATTGACTGCTAGGTTTCAAAGAGTCTGGGGGTCTGTACATGTGTGTATGTCAGCAGGCTCTTCCCTTGCTATCCTTTATTTTGCTCAGACAGTTTAATAGTTGTCCTAATCTGCAGATATTATACATTTTACAATTATGTTTAGCTAATATTTATTGTTTTAGTAGATAAAGCATCAGATACATTTGTTTACTAGCAATTGATTCATTTGGGAAAAAAATTGAGCTACCAAAAGGTAGTTGTAAACTAAGATGCTTAATCTGAGCCTAGTAATGTAAACATACATATAACTAAAAACAATTACAATTGTAACAGCTACCTAAAATATGCATTTAAGATGTTTATTTTAAAAAGTTATACACTAAAGTGCCAGATAATTTCAACTAATAATCTGTAAATAATTCCGCTCCTAATAACAGTTTTATTTTGTCCTTAAAATAAAACTCTTTGGAGGCAAGGTCAAATTAGATTCTATATAATGATCAATTTTAAGGTAAAAATGAAAAAGTAAATATGAATAAGACTGATATTGAATATTGGTTACATTTACATTGGAGATAAGATGGTCTATTCTCATAAGAATGACTATACAGTACCACAGTTATTTTCTAACTTAATTATCTGCCATTATATACACATTTTTGTTGTTTATATCGTCACTTTATGAATTTCTGAAAAGGCTATTTGATGTCAGGAAAAGTTAATATCAATAATCCAGAAGTAATTTATATTTTTCTGTTTGTATCTAATGTTCTTTAATATGTGATGTTATATACTGTTATTTAGTAAGCAGACTGGAAAATTGAATTCTCTTTTTCTTTTTTCAATTCATTGAAAGGGAGAAGCAGGATCCCCTGGTGCTCCGGGGCAGGATGGACCACGGGGAGAACCTGTGAGTACCTTCTCATTTACTTCTAAAAGATGAAGTTCTTTTCCTGTTATGAAATCCTTTGACTCCTGAAATTCTTCTCCCAGATGCCCTATTATTTGTCCAGTGACTTCCAGATTTCAGATATTGTAGAAGCTCTTTGTGAAACACCATAAAATATCAAAATGTTGAATCCTCTTCAGAAACCAGGAAGAATTTTGCAAACAGTATGAGTCACAACCGCAAGCACTCATGCCCGAACGAATGCGTGGTTAACACAAACATCATGGTCTGCCGCTGAGCTTTTAGTCCATGTCACTTTACTACTCATCTATTGTTTCATAGTATGCTCTTTGGGACTTTGTGCTCAATAAAAATCAGGGGTAGAGAAACATGACTAAGAAAACACTAAAGTACTGAATCTGAATCCTAGATATCTATATTTTGAGCAAGAGTTCCAGGTGATTCTTAACTTCAGGTAAGTTTTAAAAATATAGTTTGCCCCCAAATTTTATTCCTACAACTCATGGCCAACGTTTAAATACCAGCGGATCGCATTTTATTCATCAAATGTACCTACCCTCAAGAAATCTGAAATTTGCTTTGTGGGGAGCTAGGTTAAGAAGTGAAGTAGTAGCTGAGATGCATTGCCATTTATCACAAAGTGTTCAGTTGAGATTTCAGACCTTAAATATTGTATGTAAAAAGGAGAGAGGTACCACCAACGCTTCCTAAATAGGGTAGAGGGATTAAGCTGCTCTTAGAGTTACTTGATAAAATTTTCATTGAATTTCTTCCTGTGTATGGTTATGCACTGGGGCAAGTTCTGTATAATGCTGTTGTCTTCTGGGAGCTTATAATTTAATTTGGAAGGTTGAAAAAATGATACACATAATTACCCATTGTTTATAGTATGTGCCAAATATGAATCTGATATGGAGTCAGAAATCCAGAGTTTGGAGAATATTACTGCTACATTTCAGCAGTGTGAACTTGAAGAAGCCACTTCACATCCCTGTATATCTTTCTGTAAGTGTGAATGGTGTAGATGCTTATAATGCTTACTTCATAGGGTTGTGATGCTTACGTGGGAAATTTTAAAAAATTGTTTGGCTAGATTTGTTCATGAAAGGATGACTGAGAACGAAAGGAAGATGAGAGAGAGGGAACTAATCTAAATGAAGACACATATGTGAGATGCTTAAAGGTGTGCCCAGGAAATAATAAAATGATCTTAATGAGGTCCTGAATCTGCAGAGAAAGGGTCCCTGTTGGGTGTTAGAAAGTAAAGGTAGAAACGTGGCTAGGACCATAAAACGGAGATTCTTGACTGCAAGTTTGAAAAGTAAACCTTATTCATTTGTCATTGAAGTTTTGTGAGAAAAAAAGATAACATAGTAAAAAGAAGTGTTTTGGAGGCACTCTATGAGCTTCTGGTGTGCATGGAATGACTGGAAAGGAGAAGAAACAGGAAACGGCACTAGTTAGCAGGCTGTTTTGACAGACTAGGTATGAAGTAGAAGTCCTCGAGTGGGCATTAATAGGCATGGAGTCAGTTCAACAGGGTAGTGAGAGCTCAACATCTTTGAGCCATATTTGCTGTTATTTAAGAAGGATTATGAGACTTGGTAACTGGATATGAGACTGGGTGTGATTGTTTATGTTATTGTTTCAGAGTATAATGTGTGTGTGTGTGTGTGTGTGAGAGAGAGAGAGAGAGAGAGACAGAGAGAGAGAGAGAGACAGACAGAGAGAAAATAAGAAACAGAAAGAGAGGTGAGAGAAAGGTGAATGGGAAGAAGAGAAGGAAAAAGAGGAAGAGGGAAATAAGAGACAATAGACATGAGACCTTGGGTATAATTTAGGATGTGACTGTTGTAAACGTTTGTGAGTCAGTTATTTGGAATCTGTAACTCATTTTCCCATAGAAACAATGTTATAAAGGGCAAGCTGACTAGCAAGTCTGTGTAGACCATAATTTCAATATGAGGAGTACATATTTACTTTGAACATAATGCTATTGAAATCTCTTAATAAAACCTAAACAGAGAAAAGAAATATTAGATATAAAACGAGGAGTGCTTAGATGATGTTTTCCTTTCCCACGGTTGCTGGTTTCTCACTTTTATCCCCAAGCAGACACTGATTTGGGTTTGTTTTGGCCCTGCCTGCTCCCACTTTATTCAAACTTATTCCTGTGTAGAGTTTTTGCATTAGAATAATTTACCATTTCAGGGAGTGTGGCCCTTTAGATTTTAACCATTTCCTTCTTTTCTTTTTTTCTTTCCTTCCAATATTCATTACATCCTTATAATGTTTAGCTTCAGTGATGAGAGAAGCAGTGACTGCCTAACTAAATTACCAGGTTGAAAAAGATAGACAAACAAGGTGCTGAGGCAGGCAATAATGTGCCTGGGGTAGCGGAGTTTATTGAGATGAAATCTTTCCTTCTAAATCTAGTGGATGGAAAACTGGGAGTTACTAAGACTCACCTATTCCAGCTCAATGGATTGGGGAAGACAGAAGAGCCTTCTTTACTTCTTTTCTTCCATTCCCCTCTCTTTCTTGATGAATGGCAAAGAGGAAGTCAAGTTTCCTGTGCCAGGAAATGCAGCCTCTTAGGAAAGCAATTAATAGGTTAAGCATCTCAAATTTGCTGATGTCTGGAAACAATTCTGGTCTGTATTTTCTTCCAAATAAGAGCAGATAGCATTACAAGCTATTTTTTTTTAATTTCTACAATTAATGAAAACTTGGTTTTTATTATTCTGTGCGAATTGATTCTTATCACTTGTAGAAAAGCTTTGAAAATAGAAAAAAACATCCCTAAAGTTTATGTATTTTGTGACACAAATAAAGATTCTTCCATTGTGTGGGAGTAATGATTTTAAGGAGTTGTAATGAATGACTTGGCTCTACTATAAAGGGCATGTTCACTTTATTCTATAATACGGCAGCCAAGAAAATTAATGGAGCTTCAGATGGAAGGACAGAAGCTCTTAGAAAAATACTTTAAAGCTAATTAAACACAGCTTATGTCAGTCTAATGGTGATTCATCCCTGTAAGCAGATTGATACATATGAACACTAACTGCCAGAATTAAAATTAATGTCTAGGACTACAATTTCTTGGGAAATGATTATATTACGTCAAAGTACAAGTACATTCACATGTCAATACTTTGAATTTGAAAGCTAGTATTTGTCAATCCTAAAAGTAATTCAATCCTAAAAGTAATTTACTTTCTAAGCAGTAAATTATACCTAATTAACTTCGATTCAGGAAACTGTAAACTCAAATCTAACACTGGGTAGATTTATTCTAACTTGTTTCAACCATGAATTGCTATGTTTAAGGATTACATTCTTTCTATTATTTATTCAACAGTATTTATGGAGTATCTATTTTGTACCGAACATTGTACTAATTGAGGAGAAAGTGAAGATTAATTAATTAAGGAGCCAGATGAGCCAGCAGATGGCAACACAGTGTGAATGTTGTGAAAGTAGGCGTGCGGGGAGCTTGAAATGTGGGGAAGGTGTGTATAACCCTACATAAGAATGCTGAAAGGCATGCATTCTTAAAAAAAAAAAAAAAATTGCAGGCCAGATGTGGAGGCCCATGCCTGTAATCCCAGCATTTTGGGAGGCCAAGACAAGTGGATTACTTGAGGTCAGGAATTTGAGACCAGCCTGGCACATATGGTGAAACCCCATCTCTACTAAAAATACAAAACTTAGCCAGGCGTGGTGGTAGGCGCCTGTAATCCCTGCTACTCTAGAGGCTGTGTCAGGAGAAGCGCTTGAAGCCAGAAGGTAGAGGTTGCAGTGAGCCAAAATCACGCCGCTGCACTCCAACCTGGGTGACAGAGGGATACTGTATCTCAAAAGAAACAAGAACAAAAAACCCCAACATTATGAGATATAATCCACATATAATTTACTGATTTAAAATGTATAGGGTTGCCTTCTTAAAAATGCAACACTCTTGGCCAAATTCTGGAAAATAAATATGAGTGAGCTAGCTGTTTGGCCTGGCCAGGCAGGAGTGAGTAGCATGCATGTTCCAAAATAAGCAAAAGAAAGCATATTCTGAGAAGAACTGACAGTAGTTCAGGCTGCCCTGCAGTACATGAAATGGAAGTGATAGAAACAGTAGGTGAGGCTTTAGGGATAGACAGAGGCCAAACCAGGAAGGGCTTTAGGTATAATGCTGTTTGCGCTGAATTCTGAGAGTAATGGGAGCCCTACTTATCCACTTAAAACTTTTTTTTTATTTTTTTTAATTATACTTTAAGTTCTGTGGTGGTACATGTGCAGAATATGCAGGTTTGTTACACAGGTGTACATGTGCCATGGTGGTTTGCTGCATCCATCCCCACGTCATGCACATTAGGTATTTCTCCTAATGCTATCTCTCCCCTATCCCCCACACCCTGCTATCCCTCCCCTAGATCCCCATCCCCTGACGGTCCCCAGTGTGTGATGTTCCCCTCCTTATGTCCATGTGTTCTCATTGTCCAACACCTACTTATGAGTAAGAACATGTGGTGTTTGGTTTTCTTTTCTTGTGTCAGTTTGCTGAGAATGATAGTTTCCAATTTCATCAATGTCCCTGCAAAGGACATGAATGCATCCTTTTCTGTGGCTGCATAGTATTCCATGGTGTATAACATTTTCTTTATCCAGCCTATTGTTGATGGGCATTTGGTTTGGTTCCAAGTCTTTGCTATTGTAAACAGTGCTGCAGTAAGCATTGGTGTGCATGTGTCTTTCTAAAAGAACGATTTATAATCCTTTTGGTATATACCCGGTAATGGGATTGCTGGGTCAAATGGGATTTCTAGTTCTAGATCCTTGAGGAATCGCCACACTGTCTTCCACAGTGGTTGAACTAATTTACACTCCCACCAACAGTATAAAAATGTTCCTATTTCTCCACATCCTCTCCAGCATCCGTTGTCTCCAGATTTTTTAATGATTGCCCATCTAACTGGCGTGAGATAGTTTCTCAATGTGGTTTTGATTTGCATTTCTCTAATGACCGGTGATGATGAACTTTTTTCCATATTTTTGTTGGTTGCATAAATTTCTTCTTTTGAGAAGTGTCTGTTCATATCCTTCACTCACTTTTCGCTGGGGTTGTTTGTTGTTTTCTTGAGAATTTGTTTAAGTTCTTTGTAGATTCTGGTTATTAGCCCTTTGTCAGATGGGTAGCTTGCAAAAATTTTTTCCCATTCTCTTGGTTGCCAGTTCACTCTGGTGATAGTTTCTTAAGAGCTGTGCAGAAGCTCTTAAGTTTAGTTAAATCCCATTTGTCTATTTTGGCTTTTGTTGTCATTGCTTTTGGTGTTTTAGTCATGAAGTCCTCTCCTATGCTTATGTTCTGAATGATATTGCCTAGGTTTTCTTCTAGGGTTTTTATAGTGTTAGGTCTTATGTTTAAAACTTTTGACTGGCAGCAGTTAGTGAGCTCTGTCACCTCTAGTAACAACTAAAGCAAGTATAGTCAGAGTTGGGAAGGGGAGAGTGGGACTGATTTGAAATGAACTAGAGAGGTATAAGCAGGGGTTGAGGATCCACTGGATGTGAATAGGATAAGAGATTACTCTCCAAAGTCTTACTGCATGGATGGATACAGGGGGAGACCAAATAGTAAGCAGGGAATTGAACAGGAAGAGTCTTTTTGACTAGTGCAAGTGATCCTAAAATATTTTCAAAAGGAACATATCTAAATAATTACAAAGGCATTTTAAGAGAAGGTCTATGTTTTGAGATAATTAGAAAATAATAGGCTTGTAAAAATCGAAATTAATTTCAATAAAAAATGGTGAGTCAGATTCAAGGAATTTTAGATAAATTTCTGTAAATACTAGTAGTTGTAGATTAAAAAATACCTCCCCCTCAAAAATATCAGATCTTAACTTCTGAAACCTGTAAAGGTTGTTTTATTTGGATAAAAAGGTCTTTGCAGAAATGACTATGATTGAGTTAAAGATCTTCTGATGGGGAGATTATCTTGGGTTTTTTGGTGGACATGATCCAGTCAGTTGAATGCTCAGAGCAAAACTGAAGTTTCCTAGAGAAAGAGGAAATTGTCTCTATGGATTACAGTGTCAGCTCCTGCCTCAGAGTTTCCAGCTTACATCTTCTAATTGCCTGTCCTATGGATTGGTATTTGCCTAGCCAGACCCTATTCTTGCATAAACCAATATTTTGCAACAAATCTCTGCCATGTGTGTGTATGTATACGTACTTTCATATATTTCAATTGGTTCTGTTTCTCTGCTGGAACCCTAACTGATTCAGATTTTGTTTCCGGAAATTAAGTGCCTAACTACCTAAAATGTGGAGTGGCTTGGGAGTTGGGTAATATATAGAGGCTGTAAGAATTTTGAGGCAAATGATAGAAGTAGTCTATATTGCCTTGAACAGACTACTGGTAGAAATATGAATGTTAAAGACTGATAGTGAGGGCTCAGTGAAGAAGTGAAGGTCATGGTGGCAAAAGTGTTTGTAATATTAGAAAATATGTCTAGCATTATCAGCACACTGTTGCTAGGTGAATAGACATTAAAGGCACTGTTGATAAAGGATAAAAGAGGAACATGCTATAGGAAACGGGAAGAATGGTGACACTATGTCATAAAGTGGCAGAAAATTTAGCTAAATTATGTCCTGCAGTTGTGTGGCAAGTAAGACTTGTAAGTGACTAACTTGTATATTTAGCTGAGGAGATTGCCAAGCAAAGTGCTAAAGATAGAGCATGTTTTTTTTTTTTTTTTTCTTACTACTTATAGTAAAGTATGAGGAGGAAAAGATATTTGAGGAAAGAACTGTTAAGCAAAAAGGAACCAGCGTGTGATGATGTGGGAAATATCCTGGTTATGCGGATCACAAAAGATGTTAAAACTAGCAGATTCATTGTTAAGCATGCTGGAAACAAGGTTAAAGTTGTGACTGGACACAGTTTGCTAGTGCTGAAGAGATTAGGTATAGGACTCATGAATCAATTCAACCAGCCCAGTGGAAACCACAAATAAAGATATGAGATTATCCAAGAAAAACCTGGGGAGAAGCCTCTTGTCTAATTGTGTAAATCCCCATTATATATACAGGAGACTAACAAGATTTTGAAATGTTATATCAGCAGTAACTCTGCCAGTTTGGAATGAAAGGTGTAGAGATAAGACAAAATAAGGGTAGGCTGTTGGACGCTCAGAATTGTTATAGGTAGGAAGCGGGCTGATAAAACTACTTGGCTTCAATTATGTAGTACCTTTTGAGTAAAAAAGAATCGTGATTCCAAGGCTGGAATCATGGGCACCGGGGCCAGAGCTACTGGCCCAGAGGGCAGGGCCCCAAGCCCAGAGGGGTGTTCCTAGATCATGAAATCTGATGAATTATTTTCTGCTGGATTCAACATTGCATGAAATCACTAACTCTTTTCTTCTCTTTGAATGCATGTGTCAATAACTTATCCTTTGCCTAACACTATAAATGGGAAATAGATAACTTGCTCTGAAGTCACAGGTTTACAGATGGAAAGGGATTTTGTCCCAGGATGGATCATACCCATACCTGATTTAGATAACAAAATTTGGGACTTTTGAGTGATTTATTATTGATATAAGAATTTGAACTTCGCTATAGTAAGTTAAGACTTTAGTGGACGTTGGGTTGGGTTGGATGTATACTGCATGTGGGACGAATGCGAGCTTTTGAAGGCCAGAGCAAAGACTCTGTTAGGTTGAAAATTACCCTCCCCAGAGACATCAGCTCTTAATCCCTGGAATCTGTAAACATTACCTTATTTGAAAAAAAAAAGGATGTTTGCACATATGAGTGAATATCTTGTCACAGGGAGATTATCTTGGCTTATGCAGTGGACCATAAATGTCATCACGAGTGTCCTTGTGAGAGAGGGGCAGAAGAAAATTTCACACAGACAGAAGGAGGAAGTAATGAGACCATGTTGGCTCAGATTGGAGTGATACATCCACAAGCCAAAGAATGCTGGCACCAACCAAAAATTGAGAGGCAAATAATGGAATTTTCCCTTGAGCTTCTGGGGGACACACAGCCCTAAAAAGACTTTGATTTCAGACTTCTGCACTGCAGAACTGTGAGGGAAAAAGATTCTGTTGTATAAAGCAACCAAGTTTGTAGTAATTTGTTACAGCAGACATTGGAAACTAGTACACTAGGTCATTTAGTCTAATTCGTAATCATTTTATGTAATGAACATATGTAAAAATGCATATTAATACATATTGGTGTATATTGCATACTGTTGGTAGCATATCTGTTGATCAAAAATATTTGGGCGTTTGTCAAGCCTTTAAACAAGTTGGTTTCAATGACAATTTGGTTAAAAGCAAGGCTCTTCAGTCAGTATTTTCTGAGCTATCAATTTTGTTAAATTCTCATGTAGTTTTAAAAACTTAATTTGTCTATTTCTCACTTTCCTACATTTTCATTATTGTATTTAGCAACTTTTAGCCTATATTTCTTCTCTGTATTAATCATTTTTTAAATTTTAAACAATTTAAATAGATAATACTTAATGTGCTATATATAATAGTTAAGAAATATATAAACATGTATGCATAAAAATAATCTGTATGGATAAAAATCATATGGTTCAATTATGTTTCAATTACTTTGCTTAATTTTTCCCCAGTTGGGTTTTTGATATCTATTACGTTGCATTTTTCTTGCCTTTGTTTTTTTTTCCTATGAGTATTTATTGTTTTTATACTGTAACAAAAATTGAGGCCCAGATTTTGAATGCTTTTTAGTGTGTTTTTCTTTTTAAAAGATGATAATTTTGCTAGACTACATTTTAATTTTTATTCTAAGAATAAAGGACAAGGTTCTTTCTAAGTGTCTTTAATATTTTGGAAATTTCTTTTCCTAACTTAATATTTTGGAATTTACTTTTCCTAAAATCACTCTGATTTTATTTTGGGCAGCTAGGTGGTTGGTGAGGACAGAGCAATATGAGGGCAGCAGTAGACGAAATTTACCAGTAGTTGAAAGAACAGTTGCAGAGAATATTCATTTTCAACTGAATCCACTTTTAGACCAAGTTCTCATGTTGACCAGTTAGTTTTCTTTGGCCAATTCTTGCCAACCAAATTACCTACAGAATTGTTTCAGCTGCTGTTTTGTCATAGCTGTTCTTGTCCTGGTGCTCAATCCTGATGGCATGTTGTATTTGGTGTTAACGTTTTTCATCAGGCAATCTAAAGCATTTGCTTTCTAGTTCTCTGCCCGCCAGCCAGCCCCATTGTGTACAGGGAGACTTATGGCTCACAGTGAAAATTTGTAGGCAGGGTTTGGGTTCTACTGTGAGCTGAGATCCCTGGAGCTCCATAAAAAGGAGAAAAAGGATGCCATGCTTCCTGGATCTATGGAGGTGAGTGCACATTTCTTAATTAAGGGTGGCCTTAGCAGTTTTATTTTGGAAATGTTTGCTGTTTCATTTTTCCAGGAATAAAGACATGTGGATCACTGTAGTGTGGTTGCAACACTGGCTTATAGAGGCTTTTATTGTTTCCTTTCCTCATGCCTTTCCAATTCTTGCTTAACCACATGTTATGCTTGTCTTTATGATGTAATGTTTACTGCTGAGCAAGTCCAAGTTACCATGTACTTAAGAGGCAAGTAGATCTTTTGTTTAGTCACCTTTTCTGTGGTGTGATTATTTGGCATATTGTTTTAATGCATATATACGGAAGACATGTATAAAATTATTTGGGAACATTAACATTGAATTGCTGTGATGATTTCCCATGTGGAATTAATCTATTTTATTATGCTTGTAAGGTGGAGGTATCTTTTTTTGCCTGCTCGACTGTATTTTGTATTTAGATTGAAAAGAAAGAGAAGAAAAAACCCACTGGTTCTATAATTGTTTTTATTTGATTTGCGGTTTTATGGTAAGATGTTTAAGTCTTTTGTACAGATTTTTAATACTTTTTCTCACCCCTTTTTCAGGCTCCAGGAGTGGCACATACTTGGTATGTGCTGAGTAAACCAACTTTAACTTGAAACTCATATTCTGCTATTACAAATTTCACACAGCAGTTCTTAGTGTGAAAGCAGCCCACATGTAACAATTTGGATAGTACAATTTGAAAATTCAATTGTATTTATTATTGTAATAATGTAATTATGTATATAATAATTATTACAAAACAATATTACTATATAAACACTATTAAAATAATATATTACTGTAGTAGTAATTATGTTTTAAAATCTGAGAATAACTCTTACAATGCATTTTGAAGTAGGCTTTATCTAAGATAATATAAATCCTCAGTTTATCTGCAGGATTGACTAAATTTGTAAGCAATATCTGTAACTTTTTGGTCTTCTACAATATGACATTTGGCATTGTAGTGACTGTGAAAACACTGTGTCCTTAATTTTGACCTCACAAAGCAAATGTTGGCTCATTATCTGTACAGGTTAATTAATAAAGTCCCACTAGATTTAAGCACAGATCTGTTTGATTATTTCCTATTATAAATGGCATAAATATCAGTGACATGGTAAAACTGGACTACCATCAAACAACATCATAAAGTAATCTTGTTGATTTTAAATTTAGAAGCTCTGTGTCTATGGCACTGTTCATATTTTTTGTGGTGTTCTAAGAAATCTTTTAAATTATTTTATTAACCACTGAGAAGAATTAAAGTGTTTTATTTGATTTTTCTCTTTTCTGTCCATCTCTTTATAATTTGAAAGAGGCTTTATTGAGCCTTGAAATTTCAAGAGGAATAATATGAAATGATGTATGATTAATTCTTAGAATATCCTCTAAGTAAATAGAATCTCACTGTTGCTCATGTAGGCTCAGTAGCCTCAGTGGTATGGAGACTGATTAAATTCATCTCTGATTTGAAGAGAATGGGTGAGGGGAAATTTACCATGTATACAGGATATCAAGTCTAAATTTCATGGGTTGATATCGTGTAAACAGACTTTGACTTTCAAAATATGGATTTGAACTGTATGGGTCTACTTATTTGTGGATTTTTTTCAATACATATAGTGAAAAAAACTTGGAGAGTTTTGACAATTTTTAAAACTTGTGGGTAAACCATGTCACATAGAAATATTTTTTTAAAAAAAGTTATGAGTGCAAAAAATATATATAGATATTAGTCTATATTATTTCCTATAATAAAATTTTAAAATTTATCACAACTTACATATACTTACATTTACAGAGCATACATAGCGCCATTTGCAGTTGATATAAATGTAAACGAACGTAAATATGCAGTATTAAATCATCATTGCCTAAAATTAACTATAGTGCATTTTATATCACTGTAATAATTTCACAGCCACCCCCTGTTGCTATGTGGTGAGCTCAACTGTTGCAAGTATCAGCTTAAAATGCCATGTGATGCTAATCATCTCCATGGCAGCAGTTTATCATTCCAATAAATTGTGTATTACAGTAAAAAGTGATCTCAGCTAGGTGCGGTGTCATGCCTATGATTCCAGCAGTCTGGGAGTTCAAAGTGGGTGGACTGCTTGAGTGAGCCCAGGAGTTTGAGACTAGCTTGGGTAGCATGACAAAACCCCATCTCTACAAAAAATACCAAGCATTAGCCAGATATGGTGACATGTGCCTTGTCCCCAGCTACTCTGGAGGCTGAGGTGGGAGGATCATCTGAGCCAGGGAAGTCAATCTCTGCATTGAGCAGAGATCGCGCCACTGTATTTCAGCCTGGGCAATAGAGTGAGACCATGTCTCAAATAAAAAAGATCTCTCATGGTTTTTGCATATTTTTCATTGTTTAGTGCAATACTATAAACTTTGAGTAACATCAGGAAACACACAGGAAGTGCCACTAGTCATTCTGGAAATGCTCCCAAAAAGCAGGAAAAAAGTTGTGACATTACAAGAAAAGCTTTCATTGCTTGATACGTATCATAGACAGAAGTCTGCTGCTGCAATTGCCCACCATTTTGAGACAAATTAATACAGTGTAAGGACCATTGTAAAAAAAAGAAAAGGACATTTGTGAAACTGTTACTGCAGCTATGCTGGCAGGTGCAAAAACTTTGCACTTTTTGTAAAATACCTTTTTTTCTTATATTGAAAATACATCTCTTATGTGGATGCAGGATTGCTATAAGAAAGGCATACTCATAGACACAAATATGAATTTTAAAAGCAAAATTATTATTATTTTTAGATGGAGTAACACTCTGTCGTCCAGGCTGGAGTGCAGTAGTGCAATCTCAGCTCACTGCAACCTCCACCTCTTGATTTCAAGCAATTTCTCCTGCCTCAGCCTCCTGAGTAGCTGAGATTACAGGCGTGTGACACTATGCCTGGAAGATTTTTATATTTTTAGTAGAGACAGGGTTTCACCATGTTGGCCAAGCTAATCTTGAAGTCCTGACCTCAGGTGATCCACCTGCCTTGGCCTCCCAAAGTGCTGGGATTACAGGCGTGAGCCATCGTGCCCAGCCTAAAAAGCAAAATTAGTATATGACAAAGCAAAATAAGGATGAAGGATCTAAAAGGAGAAGTCAACGTTAGCAAAGGATGGTTTGATAATTTTAAAAACAGGTTTGGCTTAAAAGTTGTCAAACACAGGAGAAGCAGCTTCTGCCAACCAAGCAGCAGCACAAGCGTTTTTGGATGCCACTAAGAAGCTCGAGGAGACATGGTTATCTTCATGAACAGATTTTTAATGCAGACAGAATTGTCCTATTCTGGAAGAAAGAAATGCCACAAAGGACATTTATTAGTAAAGACAAGAAACAAACCCCAGGATTTAAGGCAGGAAAGGATAGGGTAACTGTACTGTTTTGTACAAACGCAGTTTGGTTTATAATCAGGACTGCCCTTGTTTATAGAGCTGCTAACTCCCAAGTCTTGAAGGGAAAATATAAACACCAGCTGCCAGTCTGTTGGTTGTATAACAAGAAAGCCTGGGTGAGAATACTTTTTCTGGATTGTTTCCATGAGTGCTTTGTCCCTGAAATCGGGAAGTACCTTGCCAGTAAGGGACTGCATTTTAAAGTTCTTTTGATATTTGACAATGCCCCCAGCCACCCAGAACCCCATGAGTTCAGTGCTGAAGACATCTGAATAGTCTACTTGCTCCCTAAGACAGTGTATCTAATTCAGCCTCTAGATTGTATAAAAAGGACCTTTAAAGCTATTACACAGGGTACAATGTGAAAAGGGTTGTCAATGCTATGGAAGAATGCCCCAGTGGAGAGAGTTTCATAAAAGTCTGGAAGAATTACACCACTGAAGATGCTATCATTCTTCTAGAAAAAGCCATGAAGCCTGCCTGAAACAATAAAACTCTGCTGGAGAAAACCAGGTTAAAATGCTGTACATGATCTTATGACACAGCCAATCAGAGAAATCACAAAAGAGACTCTGGATATGGCAAAACAACAACAGAAGGTAAAGGGAGAAGGGTCCGAAGATAGGGATCATGGAGAGATTCAAGAGGTGACAGACACCAGGTCAGAGGATTTAACAGACGACAACTTGATGGTGATGAGTGCCTCCAAACCAATGCCAGACTATGGGAAAAAGAAAAAGCAGTGCCTAAAAACAAATTGACATTAGACAATCTGGCAGAATGGTTTGGATTATTCAAGACTACTCTTGACTTCTTTTACAACATCGACACTTCTATGATATTGGTACTGAAACTGAAGCACATAGTGGAAGAAGGATTGGTGCCTTATAGAAACGTTTTTAGAGAAATGAAAAGCAAAAAGGCAGAAATTACAGTGTAGTTTCACAAAATTACACTGAGTGTGCCTACCTTTCCCGCTTACCCTTTTACCTCTTCCACAACTGTCTTTGCCACCCCCTGAGACAGCAGGGCCAACCCCTCCTCTTCTTCCTCCTCAGCCTACTTAACATGATGATGAGGGTGAAGATCTTTATGATGATCCACTTCCACGTAATGAATAGTAGATAAATTTTCTCTTCCATATGATCTTAATAACATTTGCTTTTATCTAGTTTCTTTATTATAATAATACCATTTACAATACATATAGCATGCAAAATATGTGTTAATTGACATTTATGTTATTGGTAATGCTTTCAGCCAAAAGTGGGCTATTAGAATTTACATTTTGGGGGAGTCAAAATTTGATCATGGCTTTTCAACTGTGCAACAGTTTGGCACCACCAACACCTGTGTAGTTCAAGGGTCAACAGTATATAAAAATCCTGTGGTGGGTTAAAACTCCTAAAATCCATTAAAATAAGCAAATTTATTTATGACATGCAGAGTGTTAAGAATTTTGTTCAAGGGTTAAAGATTGGTGGAAAAAAATATATAATGGTTTTTAAGCAGGGGGCATAAAATGGATTATTTTAAAATTTAATTGGTAGATAATCATACATTTAAAACCCCTTGATTACAATCCATCTTAACATCCATAATACAGATAGCTTTCAAGGGTGTCTCATTTATATGTAAATAATTAAAATATTTTTATATATAAATATAAAATATATATAAATGAGACTATATAAACTAGACTATATGTAAATGAGAATCTCTTGAAAACTATCTGTACTATGAATATAAATATTTATATAAATGTAAATATATTTAAATAAGTGATTCTTGAAAATGATCTGTATATTTATCTCTTGAAAAAATATATATAAATAACCCTATTTCTCAAGCTCTGATCTACAGAGTACCTCAAAATTACCAGAAATGCCTGTTAAAATTCAATTTTCTGGGGCCCTTCTGCTAATAAATCAAAATTTGGGGCGAAAGCCCAGGAAAGTACATTTTCAGTGGCAACTGTGTGTGAGTCTGATGTAAAGTTTAATAACTATTGATATAGAGACTTTGAGGCAGGTTGATCAAAAAGAGGAATATAACATAGGAAGACAAAAGTTACCTATTGGAGGAGAACAATTAGTGATATTGGTGTAAGAAAATAATGACATTTTAATATTTTTAGGCCATACATGCTTTAATATGTATATCTCTGGTTACATAAGCTTTGGTGTTGTCATAAACGATAATATGAAATCATATTTCCAAATGGATTCAGTTTCCTTTGTATATTTAAAATATTTTGTGTTTGTTGACAAAAATAAAAACAAATCTATTTTGTAAAACAAAAATACATCTCTATGCAACTGAAGAAACTAAACTTGCCTATATGAAAGAAAGATAAATCCTCACAAAGATAGAAATTAGGTCATTTAAATTTAATGGTTTCATTATAGCTTCAATTTTCATAAAAATTTAGGTGATTTTTCCAGATTTAAAAAAATTTACATAATAGTAAAAAATAACAATCTGTAATTATAGATCTGATATATGACCATTTTTTTTTGTTTTCAAAAAGTTCTGTGACTATGGTAAATTGGGGGAAATGCTGCCTGGGAAAACTACTTTTACCAAATGTTGAAGTCCTAGCTCTTCTGTGAAAGAATGCACTCCTTAAACACAGTATTATCCTTCCTTAAGCAATGAATGCCTTTGTCCAACAGAGTGTACTTAGCAATATCTGAAAACTACCTGCAAGAATAACCTCCCAAGGGATGAAAACTTAGCAAATCTGTTACACTGGGAGGTCACAGTAGGGACGTGTATTAAGATCCCTCCAGCATTGATTTCTACGTTGGCGGTGTAATTCTTTCTGGTTGTTCTAGTTCTCTTACCAATTGATAGCCACAACCTTTAGTATCTTTACTTCTCTATTTTGAAAGACCAGTGCTTAACAGTAATTCCTTGAATGATTTAAATGTGAGAAGAAAACTCTTAGACGTTTTTGACATTTAAGATATGAAATTTGTAGGGACCAACTTTTCATTTGTTTATTATTATGTATTATATATTTGATTACATTTTATTGTATCTAATATTTTTACTCATTATCACTTCTTATATATGTTTAGTTTATCTTAAGTACTAAAAAAGTATAGAAGTTGTGTTGTAAATTTGAGTTTGCCTTCACTTACCCAAATTCCATTCCCATTCCCAGAGGTAACAATTGTTACTCATTTAATGAGATAACATCTGGACTTTTTCTTTGCATATACAAATACGTAAGAACATACACAATTTTTTAAACAACAAATTGGATCCACTGAAACTTTTATTTAACTTTATAATATGAGCATTTACCATATAAAGTTATAAGACATAATATAAAATCTCTCTTATTTCATTCATAGCATAGCTATAAATCAATCTAATCTCTGTTATTAATGCTATATATCTATGTCTGCATACTAAGGCAATATTTTTCCTAAGGGATATATTCCTGTAAGTGGGACTACCGTTTTAAAGTATAGACAATAGTTTATTTCTGACTTTAAGTAGAAATGTCTAATGTTTCACCAAGTATGATGTTTACAATTGGTTTCTGATTGATTCAGACTTTGGTTTCAAATATTAGCTCTAGTCCTAGATTATTGGGAGTTATCACAAATACTGCATGACAAATTTTTAATGAATTTCTTGGTATCTTTTGAGATGATTTTTTGTGTTTTCCTTCTAAATTGTTAATATGGGGATGTCATTAGTACTGTATATTATATGGATATATTTCTTTATATTGGACACTTCTTGTCCCCTGAAACAATCTCTACTTAGCCATGCTGCTATGTTTAACTTACTAGTCTTATAATAAGTCCATTTACATTTATTTTAACAAATCACATCAGCTTGTAGATTTCTTTTTCAAGTATTATTGACTTAGTATTAGTGGTTTCATAATTTGAATTTACTTGATCACCCTTTTAATGCCTTGGAGGAATTTAAATTACATAAAAATTATCTGGTCCTTGGATATTAGATAATACTTCTGTGGTAGGCAAAATATGACAACTGTCTCCTTGAAGATACTCACATTTTAGTCCCTGGAACCTGTTACTTTCCACAGCAAAGAGATTTTGCAGATGTGGTTAAAGACCTTGAGATGGAAATTTTATTCCAGATTATCTAAGGAGGCCCAGTCTAATCATGAGTAATCAAAAGCAGAAAAATACAGAAGAGGAGCCGGTCAAAAAGATGTGACTGGAGAAGGACCTGACTCATTGGAAGATAGAGAAAATGAAGGATAGATTCCTTGGGGCTGTAAACCAAGGAACGTTTTGGCTCCTGGAAGCTGGAAATGGACCTCAGTTTATAGCCAGTAAGAAAATGGCTACGTTGGTCCTACAGCTGCAAGAAACAGAATTCTGCCAATAACCTGGATGAGCAGGTAGCAGATTATTTCCGAGAGACTCCAGAAGTGAGTGCTGACCCTAGAAATTTAGCCCTGTGGGACCTATGCTGGACTTCTGACCCACAGAACTGTAAGATAATAAATTTGTGTTGTTTCAATGCAGTAAAAGTGTGGTAATTTGTTATGGATCAATAGAAAAAAATTTTTCTTTAAATGTTTTACTTTAGTCAATGCTTGTCTATCATTTCATTATTTTTTATAGGAAAATGGGATATACCTTATATAAACATAAAATTCACAATGGGCTGTATTATGCAATAACTAGTACAGAGATTTAGATGGAATAGCATATATATTTCAAAAATAAGAGGTTATAAGTAAAAGATATAGAAGATATTAAATTAGATATAATTTTCAAATACCTAGTTATTTTTATTGTATAATTAACTAAGTTTAAAAATTCACTCAGCTTGTTTTCTTTATCAAACTAACTTCATTTTTTTTTTGGGGGGGAGGGTTAATGGTGTTTTAAAATATTTTGGCATGATTATCTCTATCATATGTAAGATTTCAAAAAAATTAGTAAAATTTCCAGGTTTCTCTGGAAAAGATTTAACTTCTATTCAGTACCAAGTGAGTTATAAACGTCTTAGAAAAATCCACTTTTAGTTTTCTCCTTAATGAGAAATTGACCATATTTTGGTTTGAATGATATAGTAACAAAAAAGGATCCCCCCAAAAATGTAGTTTGTACTTTGAGGCTTTCAGAGGATCAGAGCCCATTTTAGGACAACTCTAGTATTATTTTGGAACTTTTTCTTTCAAAATGGAATTGACTTTAAGTTTTGCATATGTCTATACAAACATGCTTGTTTGTTTTTATTTTACACATAGGTGTATTTCATATGCATTTTACTTACTGATATAAAGGCGTGTTGTCTTTCTGGACCCTTTGGGCTCTGGTGGCTACATGACTCTCCTATCATGTGACAGGGGTCCCAGATCTCTTAATCCTTTCCTTTCCTCTCCAGATAGTCTTCCTCCTCATCTCAGTTTTCAGGTTTGTTATTTATTTGTTAAGAATTTGTGATTTTTGTCTTGTCCAGGAAAAGGATGCTTTTGCAACAGTAACATTGTTCAGACTATTTTATTGGTTTTAAAAAATGTAGAAATGCCTTTAGGTGTGGAAAAAAGCAAGTTACTGGGAGTAGCCTTCAAAGTTGCCTGTAAGTTTGCAGTGAGCCAAGATTGAGCCACTGCACTCCAGCTGGAGCAACAGAGCGAGACTTCATCTTAAAAAAAAAAAAAAAAGAAAAAACAGCCTCCAAATGGCTCTTTCTTCCTATGATATCTTTGTTCTCTTTTTTGTAGCTTATAATGTGAAACTTGTGACACTTTCTGTTTTATTATAAACATGAATAGCCTACAATTATTGGCTAAAGTATTTTCTATGTAAATTGTTTATCTTTGGGTACTTTGGGTCCAGTCCCAAGTGGGCCCTGGTCTACAGGCCAGGGTGAATTAGTTCATCCAACATTCTTAGATTTTCTTTTTTTCCTTAAAGATTATTTACAGCATAATATGGGAATAGAAAACCAGTCATTTCCTTATCAAGGGTTTATTGCAAGTACTTGTATATTGGTTTCTTTTAGGCCTGGCAACTGCGATTGTAAGTTACTTCTCCTTATAGTTACCTTACCACAGAATAATCTGTTGTCAATCATTCATAATGGCCTGACAGTTATGGGGGGAAAAAAGCATTGAAAAACATTGGGGGATTCAACTACAAATATGTTTACTACTCTTGGTCATTTTTTTCTGAAAAGATAGTGATGAATTATTTAAGATATTTAAAAAGCAAAAGTCATGATAGTATAGTATTACTGCTCTGTAACCAAGATCAGCCAAACATGAAAAGGTATTGAATGGGGGGGTGGGGGTGGGGGGGTTGTCAATCCCTACTTGTTGGCGCCCCCCAGTGGGGAACTTTAGATTGCTAGCATCATCCTACATAGAATGGACATTTTTGGAAATGAAAGTAGGGAAAAGCAAGGTAGAAGGGCAAAACAAAAACAAACAAAACAAAAAATGCAAAAGCCTCAAGATGGAGAAAGAGGGCAAAATGTAGAGACATGGAAAAAAATTGACTTCAAGTATTTCACAACTTTCAAAGGTCAGGGAGGAGCTGTGAAGAGACATTTATAAAAATTTGTTCATTATGGTGCCAACACCAAGCTAAATACTTGTGAAAGCTAATTGATAGAATGTACCAACTATATGAGATAGGTTTTATTATTTTCCCCATAAAGAAAACTGGGATTCAGAGATTTTACAGTTTAAATAACTTGTCTGGAGTGGAGCAGCTATTAGGACATGGGCTGGCTGACTGCAGCATCTATGTTTTTAGCTGATTCATACAGCTTCTACTATGCTCTTTACTGATAATCATATTGTAATCTTTTTAGCTAATGAGAAAGATACTTTAAACACAGGAATTTTTCCTTCATTGAATCTTTATGAATGAATAGATCACTTCTTGATATAGTAAAAGAAAACATTATTCTGATATTGTGATAGCTGAATGATATTAAATATATCTACCATTTGTGTAGAAAGGTAGATAATTTTAATATAAAAATACCATTAATGGATTAGATCTTTTTTAGTGAATTGAAAATATTGCATTACTTAAAAACAAATTTGATCTAAGATGGTCTAATTTCATAAAGTAAATAAATTCATTTCATATGGGGAGAATAATGTGATATTTTGCCTTTTCTAAATAATATTGTCATAGACATATTCCCTTCATTACAAAGTATTCTCTAGGAAGTAGAAGTCAAACTCTTTATTCTGGTGTACATATTTCTATTCTTAACAACGTGTTTGTTGTACAGCAGTGGTTTAAATGGTTACAGAGAAGCTTCTAGAATGTTTTTTATGTCAACATTCTTTAACCACAACATTATGCAGGATTTTCTGGTTGACTTTCTGCTCTTCCTCAAAGACAAACTGAAATCACAGAAGTAGAGGAAATACGTCCATTTACTCTTACTTTTTTCTGTCTTTACTTGGACGTTATCACAGTTGCCTGAACCCAAACCACAGTGAAATAGAAAATAGCGTCCTTGGAAACACATTTGCTCTGTAAAATAATTGTCACTAAATGTTTTGGGATCAGCAAACTAGTAACTTTCAAGTACTTTTGGATAATATTACTGCTAATGTAAAACTGGCAAAGTTTAGTCAATTCCAATATACCTATTGGGAGCCCAGGAAAATATTACCTTGGAGAATTTTATTAACTAATATAGTACTGAATGATTTCAGTTTCTCTGGTTAACCTCTCTCACAATAACCTGTATTCTGTTCATGCTTGTGGTATTATGTTAGTTTTGCCAAGAATTCCTTAGATAAATCAGATCTACATTTTGTTTTTGATATTGTATAGTGTTTATATATTTTTACTTGGTATCCATCTGTAAAAGAAGTAATAATTCTTAGTATAATTGGACATAGAGTATCTAGTAGGACTTCTTTACATATCTATGAAATGTATGTTAATTTTTGACCAGTTTGAGAGGATGAACAAAAAGAAAAGAAATATTTTTTTAATCTGGAATCTCCCCAAAATAATCTCAGTATCAAATATATTGAAATAATGTGTCAAATCAAGTCCAGGGAGTATCAAATCAAATCCAGGGAGTAAACAGTGGGGAAATGGGCTCTCAGGGGCTTTGAGGAGGTGGAAGCCAATGTGCTATTTGTGGAAACCTGGGTATAACTGTCAGTCTCCAGGAAAAGGATGTGAACTAGCTGACACTGGGATTGGCTTCAGAAACAGAAGTTGATTTAGGATATCTGTAACTAATTCCTGCTAACATCACGATTGTGTAAGGGCATAGGGACTTGAATAGTCATGAAAACTTTAAATAATAAAAGACTAGTAAGAAATTCAGCTTCTCAGGTCTGATACAGTTATTGGTAATCGCATGTACCCTTTAGGAATTCTGGGGGCGAAGGTTATTACAGTGACCGAACTGTACCAGTTTTCCGGCATAGAACAATGTATAGTCACCTTACTTCTGAGAAGAATTTACAGACATATTTTAGTTAAATTCAGGAATTAATCTGAACTTTTAGCAAATTTTCATGCGCGTGTGGGTATTTGAATGGGAGGAGGTCATTGGGTGGTTTCACGCCAAATTGTGGTTCATTGCAATGGAGGCACTTATTTTGAATAATGTTTATCTTAATTGATTGCATTGAGAATATGCATTTTCTGCCTAAGAAGATATAATTCATTTCATAGTCATAACTCAGTGATTTTACTTTTACTTTATTTTTTAGAGTGCTTATTAGGTGTACTGCAATCACGTTTTGTATTGTTACTTTAAGGAATTTATATTGTTTTTATATTATTCTCTACTTATGTTTATAAAGCTTGTGTTTTCAACTAGATTGTGAGTCCCTTGTTGGTAGTCATTGCTCACATACCACTTTTGTTCTCAGCAAAGGGTATAATGAAGTGGCAAACAGAATTGAGCTAAATAGGCTGAATTCCAGTGTATGATTCAAGTTCAGATTTTAAAACTAGAACTATGTGCTTGTGTCTTGCCCTATAATTGTGATTAGAACATTGATCAATAAAGGCTATATTTATAAGTGCAAGATGTGAAAATAAAAATAATGGCAGACTCCTCCTGTCATGGAAGACACTTGATCTCATTGACAATGGCAGCTCTGCCACCTGCCCTGATGTACTGAAGAGTCCTGCTTTCCTTTGGAAGTCCTGCTAGTGCAGAGGGTTTTCCAAGTCACACGGATATGACCCAATTTCCTTGTCTTCATTGTCAATACATACATATTAATATAAATTTTGTTAATTATTTCAACTAAAATGTCACTTTAAAAGGTGCTAAGAAAATTGAATAAGAAACAAAAATTCATTAGCACAATCACTGCTTGTTTTGTGTGATAAATGACCATTTTGGGTAAATACATGAAAAGACAGACAATAGAACTGTTGTGCAACTAATAAATATGCTAAATTTATTCTTGATAGAATTAACATTAATTTTCTCTGAATGTTGCTAGAGACATGTGCATTTGGGTTCAGCCATGTGAAAGAGTGACCTCTACTTCTCTGTCTCTTTACAAACTGTGGTCTTCATATTCTTCGTGACTGCATCAGCAAGGGAAATATTAAGAGAAAAGATTGCCTTTTTTTACCTGAATATTTAGGTTCTTGGATATTTCAAGGCTCAGGTTGGAGGAAATAGTTTCATTACATTAATTTTTAACTTAGGTGGTGAAACAGTGAGGGCCTGTGGAACTGTTGTGCTAAACCAAAGCTTGTTTCATTTAACAGATTTTCTTGCATGATTCATTATGAATAATATAAGAATGTGTTCAAATGAAGCATCCTTTTAATTGTTTCACTCATGTGTTGAATGATACAAGAACTGAGATTAATTTCCTCATGGTTTCTCTTTCAAAAAGCCTTTATTTAAAGCTCTAAGTATCAGTAAAATTCATATAATGCTGTATCTCATAATTTGTCTTTTCCAAATTGGATTATTATAATTAGCAATATTATAATATGCATACATTTGAAAATATGTGTTATTTACCAGTTAAAATTCCAATTGTGACTGATTCTTCTTTAATGATAAAGTCTTTGACTTTTTGTAAGTTAAAAATTGATTTTATTTGCTTTTAGGGAATCCCAGGATTTCCTGGAAGCCAAGGATTAATGGGCCAAAAGGTGAGTATTCGTGAGAGTTAGCTTTGTGCCTGGATCTGCACATTTAATGCATTTTTGTCTACCATAGAATATATTTTTACATTTGTGCTAACAGTTAATTTTTCGAATACAATATAATTTTAGAAGTTGTTTCGGCTTTGCAAATTTGCATATATTGTTTTGTTGTTTTATAGAGATAATATTAATCTAGATTTACATTATATGAATCCTTTTCAATTTTGTTCTCTAAGATAATCATGGTATAAATCTTTATAGTTAATTTACTTAACTACATTTTTGAATGTCTTTTTAGTACAGATGTTGGTAATAAACTTTCAGGTTTTATTTAATTGCAAACTTCTTTATTTTGCTCATTTTGAAAGACGATTTTGTAGACTGTACAACTCAAGGTTGACAATTATTTTCTCTTAATAAATTGAAGATTTTTCTTCTATGGTTTTCTGGCTTTCATTGTTAACTGTGAATAGTCTGCTGTGATTCTAATTATCATTATAAGTGATCTATATCTTCCTTTTAGAACATTTTAAGGTATTTTATTTGTTTTTGGTGTTCTTCAAATTCATTACAATATATATAGACATATCTATATCTCTTTATTCATCTTGCTGGGATTTCAGTTTGCTTTCTGGCTCTGTGGAATTATTTCCAGTAGTTTTGGAAAGAATCAGCCATTATCTCTATATTACCTTTGCTCCGTTCTCTGTTTCTGAAATTCTGGTTAGATTTTTTTTTATATCTTCTAATTTTATACTCTACATCTCTTTTTAGCATTACTTACCATATTTCCATATGTTTGATTATCTTGCATTCTAGTTAAATGATTTAGATGTATCTTATAGTTTACTTATTCTTTATTTTGTCTCATCTGTTTAAATGATCAGCTGATACTTTAAAAAAATTATAAACACTCATAATTTTCACTTTTAGAGTTTATAATTTTTAAACTGCAACTTTTTGTTTTTGAAGTCTCTTGTTATATTTTTAGTACTGATAGTCTTTTATGATTCTGTTTTTTTAATTTTAAAAAATCTCATTTCTATTTCTAAATTCTGTTTCTAACAATTCTAATGTCTGCAGTTTATTATTTATTGTTTCCATTATTATTTATTATTTATTTTTCTCATCCCTGTAGCTTGCTGTCTCTTCTTTCTATATTGTTTATCATGAGCTCATTGCTTCATCTTAATTTAGAGGGTGTCCTGTCAGCCTAACTGGGAAAGGAAGACCTGCCTTCTGCCGGTAGTCAGGGATACCATTTCAGCCCCCTTTGAAAGTCCTGAGTCATCATAGGTATTGAAGATTCCTGCTTCCTTTCCATGACTGGCCAACATTCAGTGTCCTAAGAGCAGAGGACGTACCCTCAGATACTCCCACTTTTCCTGGTTCCTGCAATTCTGTCTCTGGCAATGTTTCTGTATAGCTCAAATCCTCATAATTATAGCCCCAAATCAGTATATTTCATTAAAAATGAGACATCTTTCAATACCTCTCCTACTTCTTGGAAGATCAACACTCTCTCACGGAGGATTATCCTTCTAGGGCTTTTGTTCTGGACTTACAGGGTTCCTTAGGGAACTTAGCCACAACCTTAGAAGATGAAGCCTAATGCTGTTATTTTTTTACTCTATTTTTTCTTTATTAATTTATGTTCCCTATCATATTTCTTAAACTCTATGATAAATAGGAAAATTTTTCACTTGATTTTTTTATTTCTGCTGTTTACCTTACCAACTCCATCTAAGCTGTCAGGTCTTCCTTTGAAAGAATGGCAAGTATCACTACAAATGTCATAATAAAAATATTGACAGTAAATCCTCAGACTCTATGTCAAGGTCTTTAAGGTGTTTGGTTCCAATTTTTGCCTTGCCTTGTTCCTTCCTTACAGCAGTGGAAGAGAAAGCAGAAAAAGTTAAGCTGATTGGTATTCAATTGTCATTCCATGTGCTTTGGCCAGAAACTTTCTTGAAAAAAACCTGATAATTTACAATTTAAAATTTTGATTTGTATCTGATTTTTTTAGGGAGAAATTGGGCCTCCAGGACAGCAAGGAAAAAAAGGAGCACCAGGGATACCTGTACGTTGATGTCATTATTATCAAAGTGCTGGCAATGTTGTTACTACCTACCAGTTCATATTCAAGAGTTAATAAAAATGTAGAGGATACAGCACTGAAAATATTTCAGGTCCATGAGTTCCCTTTAGTTGTATGAAAAATCTTACGTCTATGTCCATTTTTCTGAAGTAGTAAAGATTTCTCCAGCTTCTCAAAAAGTTGTCCAACCATATCAACATCAGGTACCCTAACTGTAGATAAATTAGAAAACATACATTCTAGCTATTATTTTTAAAATACTAAATACCATTAAGTCTAAATCTCAGCGATTTTTTTTAGTTAAAAAAACCAAACTTATTACACTAAGAGGAAAGGATATGTACAGAAGACATAGTATGGGAAGGTCCTAAAACAGAGTAAATTATTTTAGAATTTTCAGGAGTGAGGAGGGCATATGAAACTGATACTCAAAATTATGACAGTGTTAACATGTGTGCAAGACTTTCCCCCCCATACTAATTTTATTGCTAGAAGTGATGTTGACTTTAATCTGTAAATCAAATTGTCTGTTTTAGGTTCGTATTGAGATTGTATTTTCTAATGATATAATGATTTTTGAATCCCCTTTCCTTTGCCAAGTGTTTTAAATATGTATAATAGTATTTAATGTAGAATCTAAATTGAGCCCTAATTGAAAGAGTAGTACCATTGTCTTATTTTGAATCATATGGTTAAAGATACAGCCATTTTGTAGGTTGAAGAGAGACTATAAGATTATCCAGATAATTTATTAGAATGAAACTCTTAAAATATTGTTCAAGATAATAGAATTCTAAGTAATAAGTAATGTTAATTAAGATGACATCTATGAAGACATCTAATTCTTAGCCATCATATCAAAAGAAAAAGTGTAGAAAAGACAAACTTTTCTTTGTTTTTCCTTTTCTAGTCTCCAATCATTTTTGCTATTTGTGGGCTTTGTAAGCAATAGAATGATAAGCACTCTGTGAGCCTTCATACTGTCTTGCATAATTTGATTTTTACTTTTATTATTTTTTTGGATGGGGGAGTAATTTTCTGAATATTGTATTACACATTTTCAAATACTGTATTATAATTTAGTGAATTAATTACTATGAGAATGTATAACCTGGAAATTGTTTTAATATTTTTAAATATTCTTCTCTAAATTACTCTTAAAATTCCTTTTTAAAATTGTAGGGCTTAATGGGAAGCAATGGCTCACCAGGTCAGCCTGGAATGCCAGGATCTAAGGTAAATATGATAAAATTAACAAGATTGAGAACTTTGTGTAATCACAGTGGCCATTTATGAAATTTTAACTACTACCTTGATTGTACTTTAAATGTGGTTTTTATTCTATGAAAAAAATCAATTGTAAGAATGAAATTTGTAAAAGCTCAGCGTAAGAAATAGACTAAAGTAAAGCTCATCCTGTTATGTTGGAAAGAGTCCGGAAATCTCTGCTACTCAGCCCACTTCTCCCTTTTTGGTATCTTGGGGCCACTGAGTAATACTATAGCTCTTGGAGCTCAGTGCCAAAACCACCAATCTAGAGCATTCATAGTTATAAATAAGAATATCTCTTACAGTATCAGTTTTCTAGTCTTCTTTTTGGTATTTTTATTTAGTGGAATGTATATAGATAAAGTGCCTTGTAGTAAATTGTATTAGTCCTGTGAGTAGGGCATATTATCTTTACTTTCAGATTTTAAATAAGTAAGGCAAGCTTGACACATATATTTAGGATATGAGGTTAGTTATTTTCAAGGTAGAACTAAAACTCTTTGAATGTTATTATTTGACCATTTTCTAGGTGTATATAATCCTGTGGTAAGATAACTATTTTGTTTTCTTGGTGAATCAGAGGATCAGATGAGAAACTCAAAAAACTGTTTCCAACTATTTTATTTTGCAAATAGATTCTAGGACACCCTCCAAAAAGGAAGGGATGGAATTGCTATTTTGGAAGCATTCAACCTTTGACTACGCATTGCCTCAGTGGAATAGACCCTGGCATATAAGATCACTAGATTACCTAATCTATTTTACTTTTAATTTCTAAAGTATTTAGAAAAGAGAGAGAAAAAAAGACATGGGAGCCCAATAATGAGAAAATGTAGCTGCTCCTCCATTAGTGGCAGACCCTTGTGGATCCTTGGAGTATTGTGGGCTCCAGCAGCTATAGGTGCACACAGAGTTGGTATAATACACTGGACTGACTGAGCTTTCTAAGCAGAAGTTCTCCAGTTTCTCAAGATCATTTGTAAGAAAATACCCCTTATTAACTGGTTCGCAGTGGGCTCTCTCATTGTCTTTTGGATTCTCTAATTCTTTTTTTTTTTTTTTTCTTATCACGTCAAAGGAGATTTCAGTGCTATGGCTTCTCTAATTCTTAAGACTCAGCCTAAAATTTCATCAGCTTTTATTTTTTTTAATTGGATATACCACACTGTTGACTCATACTTATTTGAAGGTCAATTAAATCTGTTGGACTTCCCATAAAATGTTTTAGAACAGTGTATTTGTGCTGTCTTCCACTTACACAGATTCTGCTGATTTGGCTGGGTAGGCAAGTGGACATTTCCAGTATCACAGTTTGTTTATTTTTACATGAATTACTCTAAAGTTGTTTTTTTGCATCTTGTGCTTGTACAAGAAAAATAGCTCCAAGATGTTAAAATTATACATATTAAATATAGTCTTTTCAATGAAACATTTTAATTTTTTTCATGCATTATATTAGGTATTGGAAACTTTTTCTGCAAAGGTCCAGAAAGAAGATATTTTAGGCTTTGAGGGCCATACACTCTGTTGTAACTCTCAATTTTGCCATTGTAGTGCAAAATTGGCCACAGGCAACACCCAATCAAACTGGTTTGGGATGTGGCTACTTTCTGGCTAAACTTTTAAGAACTTGCATTGGGCTGAACTTAGCCCATGGGTCATAGTTTACTGACCTGTATGTGAGTTACTTTCTACTAGTTTTGTCAGCTTATTTTTGTGCTGTGAATATCACTGATAGAAGTTCTAGGGTGAGACAAAAAGTATTTAGTAGAGCAGAGACGAGGCTGAAACTGAGATAGATATTTAGAAAACCTCGAATTTAGATTATAATACCTAAAAATAACTGTAGAAACATTCATAAGCCTGCTTTACCATGCTATGTTTCAGTTTTAAAAAATGTTATCTACCCATTACTGGGTATGTACCCAAAGGAATATAAATCATTTTGTTACAAAGATACATACACACATATGTTCACTGCAGTACTGTTCACAACAGAAAAGGCATGGAATGAACCCAATGCCCATCAGTGATAGACTGGAAAAAGAAAATGTGGTACGTATACACCATGGAATACTATGCAGCCATAAAAAGGAACAAGATCATGTCCTTTGCAGAGACATGGATGGAGCTGGAAGCCATTATCCTCAGCAATCTAAGGCAGTAACAGAAAACCAAACACCGCATGTTCTCACTTATAAGTGGGAGCTGAACAATGAGAACACATAGACACAGGGAGGGGAACAACACACTGGGGCTTGTTAGTTGGGGCGGGGTAGGGGTGGTAGAGCATCATAAAAAATAACTAATGTGTGCTGGGATTAATACCGAGGTGATGGATTGATCTGTGCAGCCATCCACCATGGCATAAGTTTACCTATGGAACAAACCTGCACATCCTGCACATGTACACCATTGCTTAAAAAAATTATCTAAATAATGTTAGGATATATTAGCTTTATCAAGTCATATAACTTTCAACAAATCTCATGTCTGTGAGTTTCAGTTTAATCATTTATAAAATTAGAAATTTTAAGGAATCTTATTCTGTGGTTTAATAACACTGTTATGTGCTAAATGCTTTAATTAAATGTAATATGATCATCACGTATTTCTTACCAGGAGCAGCCTGTAAAAACTTTTTTAAAAGCTGAAAATGGCATTGGTTTGCCTCATTGATTAGTAAACTCAAATTGGCTGTGGTAATTATTTTCCTCCCCTTCCAGGTGTCACACTATCCTGTTTACTTATGGGCTTTACCAGACATTAGGCTGTGATTTCTGGTATCAAAGTATTTGAAAACCAGGACTGCATTTGACAGTCTCTCCTTATTAGCCACCAGACTTGTTTTCTCTTTTTATATTCAATTTTTTTTTCTGTGTTTACATTCTTTGCTCTTTCAACTTAGTCTCGTTCTCCAAGTTTACATCTGTTAGAAAGAACTGCACTGGAATCCTGAAAAAGTACAAACTAAACATTTTCTGATTCACACTTCTTCAAAATAAGCCATTGTACATTTGAAGCTACTTTTCTTTCCTTCAGTTTGGTACAGAAGATGAGTCATACTGAGAAAGTAAAACAGGATAATGATGAGGATCTCAGCCCGGAGGATGCTGTTAAAGTACATGGCTCCCACCTGTGCAGTGTGGAGGCTGGACTTCTCAGAGCTGGCCACTAAGGATTTGGCTCTCCTTCCTTATACTTGAAGCAACCAGCTTTAATACATGTTTTAAGAGAGGCTTATGAATGTGTGGAACCCCTTCCTTGCCTGAAAGAATTTTTCTTAATAATTAGGTCTAATGTATACAGTCTAACTTTCAAATAATTGGAAAGTTAAAAATGTAAAAATTATTTTAAATATATTCCCTTAAGTGTCTATATCAGATATATTGTGATAGAATGTGTTCTTAAAAACTCAAATGTTTTTGATGTGTTGACAGGGAAGCAAAGGTGAACCTGGAATTCAAGGGATGCCTGGGGCTTCTGGGCTCAAGGTAATTTTGATGCATTTGAAAATATTTTCAAAGAAATTATAATGTAAATTCCCCTCATTATTTAAGAAAGTCAACATTTTATATCTTTTAAGAGATACAGGAAATTAAGGATTACCTTTCTCATGAAATTAAGGTACCTGAAATGAAAATGTCATTACAGGGTTTCATTTTTGTTTTTTTTGATATTTTGTCATTGGATAATAAAGACATAAAATAAACTTTGGCTTAATTTTTCTAAAAATGGTAAAATTGTATGCAAATATGAGCTTACTTTCTGGTCCAGAGAATAGACTTCTCTTAAACAGCTGAAAACAAGAATGTGTAACTCTCATGAATGATACTGTTCTTTCTTTGCTTATGGGAGTTTTATCTTTAATTTAGAATTCACAATGGCCTTTGCAAGTTTCCTCCAAACAACATGGGATGATGTTTATTTCATTGGGATTTTTAATTCACTTCCAACCTTCAAAAATGTAGAGAATGATTTGATAGCTAGGGAGTAAGTACAGCCAGCAAAGAGAATACAGCCTCATTTTCTTTTAAAAATAAGAGTGATCTTTAGTTGATGTTGTAGAGTTTTGGACTAATGGTAAAACACAAAACAGAACCATGAAACATATTCAGGATTATATTCCATCTCTTACAAATATATCCTAAATATTGTCAATACATTATTAATACATGCTTGGAAATAATTTATTTAAGACTTTAAAACAAAAAACTTTATTTCAGAAAAGACAATTCCTATAGGATGATGGAGAGTAGAGAAATGGAATTAAGATAACTCATGTAATACACCCTGTACCGAAAAATAGCTCAAGAATTTATTTCTAAGAAAATAATATTCCATAAGTATAAATATATATACATGTAATTAAATTTAACTACCAGGATGTTCATTCCAGCATTGTTTATAAAAATAAAAATTGTGAAAACTGTAATGTTTAACAGTAAGAATTTTATTAAATAAAATATTGTTGATAAATATGGGTGAATACTTTTCCATAATTAAAAATTATGTTATTAAATATATGATAGCAGAATTAGAACTTTATAATATTAATATATTTAGAGATTAAAAGATATGAAATTATACATATATATGAGCACATTTCAGTAACTATATATGTGTGTTTATGAGAGTTAGAGAAAAAATATATAACAAAATAAAAATATTGAGTTATAAGATTGTTAATAATTTTTATTACTTCTATTTACTTATTTTTTTAAAAGAAAATAAGCTTTTTTTAAAGTAGCAATTTGAGAAAAAGCAGTTTCAAGGAGAAAAATTGTTAGTAAATAGGTAAATGAAAAAGAGATACTTGTGTTTATATTTTTACAACTTTAGTTTGTTGTTTAAATTATAAAGTATCATACAAAATAACACATATTTACAAAATTTTAAAATACGAAATGCTGTCAGAATTTTTCAACTGGAAAAGATACAGAAAAATACAAGAAATTTTACTGGGATTCTAGTAAACATTTTATTGTTTGCTATTTCTATAGTAATCACTGTCAATAAATTTTTAAACCATTCATTTAAAAATTGGTATATGTAGAGGTAAAAACAGTAGTGTTTTTCATAAGCAGTAGATTTGTGATCTTTGTGGAATTTCTGTGTTGCATAGGGAGAACCAGGAGCAATGGGTACACCAGGAGAACCAGGATACATGGGTTTACCTGGGATTCAAGGAAAAAAGGTATGCATTGGTTAGGAGATACAGTTCGCTTTTAATCAGTTACTTGTGTACAAGTTTTTCTTTTGTGAAATTGATAAAGTAGGACTTGTTATTAATATATTTTTAATGATAAGGAACCCTATATAGTCGATGTTTGTATAATGTGTTCAGCCCCATGCTAATAGCTGTGGCATCTTTTATATATCTGCATGGGTATTGTCTCCTAGATGAAGACCTTAGAAAAGGCATGCAGATTAGAAAATATGAATGTGCAGTTAAGTAATATCCTGTAAATTCAGGTTTTTTCACAATCCAGGTGAGCTAAGAATTTTTTGAGGAAAAGTATTCAATGTCAAGCATTCCTACCAAAATATGAATATGTCTCTTGGGAAAACTGGATCAAAATCTGGAATGATAAAACTTATACTCAAAATGTTTGACTATGAAGTTTCTATCTATGAAACAATTATGTTACATAGAAGTTTATTTAAGATTAATTTAAGGAGTTTAACTACAAGTCCAATATACTAATTTAAAATGTTTTAGTGAGGAAAGATCACAGAACTAGGTTTGCTCTGTTCCCTTCCCCACTGCCTCGCTCTCATTTTGGTCAAATACGGAACTTTGACTTGTATATACATAAATAATATATACTTTTATTTATTTGGAGATTTTGAGTAACAATTGATCCCTGTGTGCCTAAGAAGTCCATGCTACCACAAATACATACATTTCAGGTTAAAAGTAAATCTGTTAGTTTTTATTCTGGAAAGGACACAAACTCTTATGTCTCCATCTTTCTCTATCTTCATGTCCCTTGCCATTTGCTTTTCAGCATCTTATTTTCTATCCCTCATGTGTTGTCTACATGGTGCCTAGATTATCATACGCAGTATGATCCTTGGGCCATTTGTTCTGATGATCAGTAGGCAGCACTAGCTGAGACAGAAATGACCCCACATAGCAGCAATTAAGTGTTAGACTCTTAGTAAATGTTTAGTAAATCTACTATGAATGTATGTTTGGGTTGAGGAGAATTTTCTTGTTAAAAATTTGCCATTTAAGGGCCGGGCGCCGTGGCTCACGCCTGTAATCCCAACACTTTGGGAGGCCGAGGCGAGTGGATCACGAGGTCAAGAGATCGAGACCATCCTGGTCAACATGGTG